>NW_027224390.1:0-75531 GCF_023699985.2 Odocoileus virginianus | reverse complement strand
GCAATTTCTCACTAAATAGAATCTCTTCTCTTGATTATAGGGAACATGGAATAGAAAGAAGATATGGGCTTCCCTGGTGGCTCAGAAGGTAAAGTGTCTGTCTGCAATGCGGGAGACCTGGGTTCATCCCTGGGTAGGGAAGATCCCCTGGAGAAGAATACGGCAACCCACTCCAGTACATTTGTCTGGAAAATTCCATGGGCAGAGGAGCTTGGTATGCTACAGTGAATGGGATCGCAGAGTTGTACATGACTGTGCAATTTAACTTCTCATGAGTCACACAGAGCAAAAGTACCACATTGGATTTGTGTGTCTTACATCACATCATTATCTGTAAGAGTCCAGAAAATAACAGCTGATATTTATGAAGCACAGACCATGCATCCAACTTTATTATAAATATATTACTTCTTCTAGTCATTTTTAGTATATATGGCAGAGATTATTATTATTTGCATTTTATTTTTTTAATGACTTTATGTTTTTAAATTTTAATTGGAGGCTAATTACTTTACAATAGTGTAGTGGTTTTGCCATATAATGACATGAATCAGCCATGGGTATACATGTGTTCCCCATTCTGAACCCCCCTTCCACCTCCTTCCCCATCCCATCACTGTGGGTCTTCCCAGTGCACCAGCCCCGAGCACCCTGTATTATGCATCAAACCTGGACTGGCGATCTGTCTCACATAAGATAATATTCATGTTTCAATGCTATTCTTTCAGATCATCACACCCTTGCTTTTCCCCACAGAATCCAAAAGACTGTTCTATACATCTGGGTCTCTTGCTGTCTCGCATATAGGGTTACTGTTGCCATCTTTCTAAATTCCATATATATGTGTTAGTATACTATGTTGGTGTTTTTCTTTCTGACATACTTCACTCTTTATAATAGGCTCTAGTTTCATCCACCTCATTAGAACTGATTCAAATGTATTCTTTTTAATGGCTGAGTAATATTCCAACATGTACATGTACCACTACTTTCTTATTCATTTGTCTGTTGATGGACAACAGGTTGCTTCCATGTCCTGACTATTATAAACAGTGCTGCCATGAATGTTGGGGTACACGTGTCTCTTTCAGTTTTGGTTTCCTCGGTGTGCATGCCCAGTAGTGGGATTGCTGTGTCTTATTGCAGTTCTATTTCCAGTTTCTTAAGGAATCTCCTCTCTGTTCTCCATAGTGGCTGTACTAGTTTGCATTCCCACCAACAGTGTAAGAAGGTTCCCTTTTCTCCATACCCTCTCCAGCATTTATTGTTTGTAGACTTTTGGATAGCAGCCATTCTGACTGGCGTGAGATGGTACCTCATTGTGGTTTTGATTTGCATTTCTCTGATAGTGAGTGATGTTGAGCATCTTTTCATTTGTTTGTTAGACATTTGTTTGTATTCTTTGGAGACATGTCTGTTTAGTTATTTGGCCCATTTTTTGATTGGGTCATTTATTTTTCTGGAATTGAGCTGCTTGTATATTTTTGAGATTAATTCTTTGTCAGTTGCTTTGTTTCCTATTATTTTCTCACATTCTGAAGGCTGTCTTTTCACCTTGCTTATAGTTTCCTTTGTTGTACAAAAGTTTTTAAGTTTAATTATGTCCCATTTGTTTATTTTTACTTTTATTTCCATTACTCTGGGAGGTGGGTCATAGAGGATCCTGCTGTGATTTATGTCAGAGAATGTTTTGCCTATGTTTTCCTCTAGAAGTTTTATAGTTTCTGGTCTTAAGTTTAGATCTTTAATTCATTTTGAGTTTATTTTTGTGTATGGTGTTAGAAAGTGTTCTAGTTTCATTCTTTCACAAGTGGTTGACCAGTTTTCCCAGCACCACTTGTTAAAGAGGTTGTCTTTTCTCCATTGTATATTCTTGCCTCCTTTGTCAAAGATAAGATGTCCATAGGTGTGTGGATTTATCTCTGGGCTTTCTATTTTGTTCCATTGATCTATGTTTCTGTCTTTGTGCCAGTACCATACTGTCTTGATGACTGTGGCTTTGTAGTAGAGCCTGAAGTCAGGCAGGTTGATTCCTCCAGTTCCATTCTTCTTTCTCAAGATTGCTTTGGCTATTCGAGGTTTTTGTATTTCCATACAAATTGTGAAATTATTTGTTCTAGTTCTATGAAGATTACCGTTGGTAGCTTGATAGGGATTGCATTGACTCTTTAGATTGCTTTGGATAGTATACTCATGTTCACAATATTGATTCTTCCAATCCATGAACATGGTATTTTTCTCCATCTATTTGTGTACTCTTTGATTTCTTTCATTAGTGTTTTATAGTTTTATATATATAGGTATTTTGTTTCTTTAGGTAGATGGGTTCCAAATTTGCTGACATATTGAGTGTGGCATTTTAACAGCATCACCTTTTAGGATTTTAAATAGCTCAGCTGGGGTTCCATCACCTCCACTAGCTTTGTTCATAGTAGTGCTTCCTAAGGCCCACTTGACTTCACACTCCAGAATGTCTGGTTCTAACTGAGTAACCACACCATTATGGTTACCTGGGTCATTAAAACCTTTCTTTTCTTTTCTTTCTTTCTTTTTTTTTTCTTTTTCTTTCTTTCTTTCTTTTCTTTTTTTTTTTTTTTTTTACAGTTCTTCTGTGTATTCTTGCTACCTCTTCTTAATCTCTTCTGCTCCTGTTAGGTCCTTGCCATTTCTGACCTTTATTGTGCCCTACCTTTGCACGAAATGCTCCTCGATATCTCCAATATTCTTGAGGAGATCTCTAGTTTTCCCCATAGTGTCATTTTCCTCTATTTTTTGCATTATTCACTTAAGAAGTCTTTCTTATCTCTCCTTCCTATTCTCTGGTACTCTGCATTCAGTTGGGTGAAAAAAGCAACCTTTTCAATAAACATTTTGGGGAAAAGAGTACCACTACATGTAAAAGAATGAAATTAGAACACTCACTAATGCTATTGTAGTGATTGTTTAATTGCTCAATCACGTCCGACTCTTGTGACCCCATAAACTGTAGTCCACCAGTCTCCTTTGCCCATGAGATTTCCCAGGCAAGAATACTGAAGTGGGTTGCTATTTCCTTTTCCAGGGATCTTCCCAATCAGGGATCTAACCTGGATATTCAGTATTGTAGGTTGATTCTTTACCAACTGAGCCACCAGGGAAATTAAGACTATACACAAAAGTAAACTCAGAATGAATGAAGGACTTATATATAAGGCCAAACACTATAAAACTCTAGAGGAAAACATAGGTAGGGTGATGTTTAACATAGATCACAGTGAGATCTTTTTTTCTAGAGTAATGAAAACAAAAATAAGCAAACTGGATTTAATGAAACTTAAAAGATTTCTCACAGCAATGAAAGACATGAACAAAAGAGAAAGATAACCTTCAGAATGGGATAAAATTTTTCAAACAAAGAAACTGACAGGGGATTAATTCTAAAATATACAAACAATGCATGCAGCAAAATTAAAAATTAAAAAAAAAGCAACCAAATCCAAAAACGTGCAGAAGACTTAAAGATATTTCTCCAAAAAAGAGATACAGATGACAAACAAACACATGAAAAGATGCTCAATATCAATAACCATTGAAGTGAAGTCGCTCAGTCATGTCCAACTCTTTGTGACCCTATGGACTGTAGTTTACCATGCTCCTCCATCCATGGGATTTTCCAGGCAAGAGTACTAGAGTGAGTTGCCATTTCCTTCTCCAGAGGATCTTCCCGACCCAGGGATCAAACCCAGGTCTCCCGCATTGTAGGCAGATGCTTTACCGTCTGAGCAACCAGGGAAGCCCTAATCATTAGAGGAATGCAAATCAAAACTACAAGTGCTCGGGCCTGGTGCACTGGGAAGACCCAGAGGAATCGGGTGGAGAGGGAAGTGGGAGGGGAGATCAGGGATGGGGAATACATGTAAATCCATGGCTGATTCATGTCAATGTATGGCAGGAGCCACTGCAATGTTGTGAAGTGATTAGCCTCCAAATGGTGAAAATAAATGAAAAAAAAAAAAAAAAACTACATTGGGGTATCATGCCATGCTGGTCAGAATGATCATCATCAAAACCTATAAGAAATAAATGCTGGACAGCATATGAAGAAACTGAAATGCTCCTACATTGTTAATGGGGATGTGAACTGATACAGCCACCCCAGAGAAAAGTATGGAGGTACCTCAAAAATCTAAACATTATCTACTCTATGACCCAGCAACCCCACTACTGGGCATATACCTGGACGAAAAAAAAAATAATTCAAAAAGATACACGTATCTAAATGTTTTATTGCAGTACTGTTTACAATAGCCAAAACATGGAAGCGACCTAAATATCCATCAATAGAAGAATGGGTTTTTAAAAAGGTGTGGCTATATTTATATAATGGAAAATTACTCAACCATATAAAGGAACAAAGTAGTGCATTGACACCACCCTTATGGCAGAAAGTGAAGAGGAACTAAAATGCCTCTTGATGACAGTGAAAGAGGAGAGTTAAAAAGTTGGCTTAAAGCTCAACATTCAGAAAACTAAGATCATGGCATCTGGTCCCATCACTTCACAGCAAATAGTTGGGGGAAACAGTGGAAACAGTGGCTATTTTTTTTTTTGGGGGGGGGGGTCCAAAATCACTGCAGATGGTGATTGCAGCCATGAAATTAAAAGACACTTACTCCTTGGGAGAAAAGTTATGACCAACCTAGACAGCATATTTAAAAGCAGAGACATTACTTTGCCAACAAAGGTCCATCTAGTCAAGGCTATGGTTTTTCCAGTAGTCATGTATGGATGTGAGAGTTGGACTATAAAGAAAGCTGAGCACCAAAGAATTGATGCTTTTGAACTGTGATGTTGGAAAAGACTCTTGAGAGTCCCTTGGACTGCAAGGAGATCAAGTCAGTTCATCCTAAAGGAAATTAGTTCTGGGTGTTCATTGGAAGGACTGATATTGAAGTTGAAACTCCAATATTTTGGGCACCTGATGCAAGGAGCTGACTCATTGGAAAAAGACCCTGATGTTGGGAAAGATTGAAGGCAGGAGGAGAAGGGGACAACAGAGGATGAGATGGTTAGATAGCATCACTGACTCAATAGACATGAGTTTGGGTAAACTCCAGGAGTTGGTGATGGACAGGGAGGCCTGGAGTGCTGCCGTTCATGGGGTCACAGAGTCGGAAATGACTGAGCAACTGAACTGAGCTGAACTGAGTGCATTTGCAGAGATGTAGAAGGACCTAGAGACTGTCATACAGAGTGAAGCAAGTCAGAAAGAGAAAAACAAATATTGTATAATATCACTTATATGTGGAATCTAGAAAAATGGTACAGATGAACTTATTTGCAAAGCAGAAATTAAAGCACAGATGTAGCAAACAAAAACGTCTGGATATTAAAGAGGGAAGAAGGTGTGGGATGAATGGAGAGACTGAGACTGACAGGTGTGTACACTAGTACGGAATAGATAACTAATGAGAATACAGCTCAGGGAATTCCACTCAATGCGCTGTGCTGAGCTGAACGGGAAAAAAGCCCAAAATGAGGGTATATACTGCTGATTCATTTTGCTGTATGTAGAAACTAACACAGCAATGTAAAGCAACTATAGTCCAATAAAAATTAATTTAGAAAAGAACAGTATACATAAAAATCCTAAACACCTGAGAATGATTATCAATCTGCTGTATTGTATTGTATTCTATTAATGTATCAATATACAAAATATGTTAATCAATGAAGGTTTTAGTAAAAGAAGAAGAAATTTCTCCGGAAAATTGTTTCCAATAGAAAATTATACACATGGGAAAAGAACCATCTAAGTATGAGACTTTGATCAATACAATTTAAGAAATGATAGGACTCAAAGTGTGTAGCTTTTATGATAATCAATAGAATTCCTAAATGGTATACCCTGGCAGGAAGGAAAAATGCAGCAATCCAAGAAAGGAAAATACCTGTGAGCTAACAGGAGTAGAATATTACAAAGATGAATAGTACTTTTTATTAAATCTGAAATAATATGGTTAATAAAAAGAAAGTTTTACTATTCAGCACAAAACACTAGTCAAGAGTATGCTGTAAAGTAGTCCAACAAGAGGCAGAATGACAAACATCGGTTTGACCGGTGTAACATGAGATTCTATTTAAGTAAAAACTGTAAACACAGATAAAGAACAGTAGAAAGTGGGGAAATATTTGTAACACACATTAATAGTCAAGTTGTGATTACACATAGAAGAAATAGCAATAATGCTCACTTCTAGGGAATGTAAATGGACAAAGATATTTGTACAAAAATGTATTTTGCATCACATCTTAAAGTTTACTTAGAAAGAAGCTACATAAAATTTATTAAAAATCTGTAGAATTATATAACATCATACCAGCTGAGGTAGTCAGCTTACTATTTTTTTAATAGTAAAAAGTTTTTTTAAGAACCACAAAGTTTCAATTGTTAGAATTGATTTTAGATTATGATGGAATGTTCTAAAGGTAATATTCAGTAGTTCCCCAACAGATAATGTAAACTTATAATTATTGAGTTGAAAAGCAGTTTATTTAAAAGTTTTTATTATAAAATAGTTTGAAAAACAAAATGGAAAGAAAGTTGTATGTTTTGAAATAGAAAGGTTAATGTGACTATTCTTATTTGCATAAGAAATTTCAGAAAAACTGTGATCTGAGCTATTGATATTGATTGTTATATTAAAGTTTTAACTTTTCTGCAGTTGCTGCTAAGTTACATCGGTTGTGTCCAACTCTGTGTGACCCCATAGACGGCAGCCCACAAGGCTCCTGTCCCTGGCGTTCTCCAGGCAAGAACACTGGAGTGGGTTGCCATTTGCTTCTCCAGTGCATGAAAGTGAAAAGTGAAAGTGAAGTCGCTCAGTCGTGTCCGACTCTTCGCGACCAGGCTCCTCTGTCCATGGAATTTTCCAGGCAAGAGTACTGGAGTGGGGTGCCATTGCCTTCTCCTTTAACTTTTCTATTTTGGTTAATTTAATTTTATAATAAATAAAAATTTTGGATAATAACTAGAAATTATTTTATAACTTTTAATAAATAGTAAGCACTAAATATTATAAGAAAAAAACAGCATTAGATGTATGTGTTAAAGTATTAAGAGAAATATACACCAATAGGAATGTACTTAGTAATCTGAGTTGTACCTTTTAAAGAGTTGAGAAGGATTATTTTATGTTATCTGTAGCTTATCAAAATTTTTTAAAATAGTGTGAGAGTTTTAATCATAAATGGATGTTGAATTTTGTCAAAGGCTTTTTCTGCATCTATTGAGATAATCATATGGTTTTTATCTTTCAATTTGTTAATGTGGTGTATTACATTGATTGACTTGCAGATATTAAAGAATCCTTGCATTCCTGGGATAAAGCCCACTTGGTCATGGTGTATGATTTTTTTAATATGTTGTTGGATTCTGTTTGCTAGAATTTTGTTAAGGATTTTTGCATCTATGTTCATCAGTGATATTGGCCTGTAGTTCTCTTTTTTTGTGGCATCTTTGTCTGGTTTTGGAATTAGGGTGATGGTGGCCTCATAGAATGAGTTTGGAAGTTTACCTTCTTCTGCAATTTTCTGGAAGAGTTTGAGTAAGATAGGTGTTAGCTCTTCTCTAAATTTTTGGTAGAATTCAGCTGTGAAGCCATCTGGTCCTGGGCTTTTGTTTGCTGGAAGATTTCTGATTACAGTTTCGATTTCCTTGCTTGTGGTGGGTTTGTTAAGATCTTCTATTTCTTCCTGATTCAGTTTTGGAAAGTTATACTTCTCTAAGAACTTGTCCATTTCTTCCAAGTTGTCCATTTTATTGGCATAGAGCTGCTGGTAGTAGTCTCTTATGATCCTTTGTATTTCAGTGTTGTCTGTTGTGATCTCTCCATTTTCGTTTCTAATTTTGTTAATTTGGTTCTTCTCCCTTTGTTTCTTAATGAGTCTTGCTAATGGTTTGTCAATTTTGTTTATTTTTTCAAAAAACCAGCTTTTAGCTTTGTTGATTTTTGCTTATTGTCTCTTTAGTTTCTTTTGCATTTATTTCTGCCCTAATTTTTAAGATTTCTTTCCTTCTACTAACCCTGGGTTTCTTCATTTCTTCCTTCTCTATTTGCTTTAGGTGTAGAGTTAGGTTATTTATTTGACTTTTTCCTTGTTTCTTGAGGTAGGCCTGTAATGCTATGAATCTTCCCCTTAGCACTGCTTTTACAGTGTCCCATAGGTTTTGGGTTGTTGTGTTTTCATTTTCATTCATTTCTATTCATATTTTTATTCCTTTTTTTATTTCTTCTATGATTTGTTGGTTATTCAGAAGTGTGTTGTTTAGCCTCCATATGTTTGAATTTTTAATAATTTTTTTCCTGTAATTGAGATCCAATCTTACTGCACTGTGGTCAGAAAAGATGACTGGAATGATTTCAATTTTTTTGAATTTACCAAGACTAGATTTATGGCCCAGGATGTGATCTATTCTGGAGAAGGTTCCGTGAGCACTTGAGAAAAAGGTGAAGTTGATTGTTTTGGGGTGAGACGTCCTATAGATGCCAATAAGGTGTAGCTGGTCCATTGTGTCCGTTAAAGTTTGTGTTTCCTTGTTCATTTTCTGTTTAGTTGATGTATCCATAGTTGTGAGTGGGGTATTAAAGTCTCCTACTATTATTGTGTTACTATTAATTTCCTCTTTCATACTCGTTAGCATTTGCCTTACATATTGCGGTGCTCCTGTGTTGGGTGCATATATATTTATAATTGTTATATCTTCTTCTTGGATTGATCCTTTGATCATTATGTAGTGTCCATCTTTGTCTCTTTTCACAGCCTTTATTTGAAAGTCTATTTTATCTGATATGAGTATTGCGACTCCTGCTTTCTTTTCATCTCCGTTTGTGTGGAATATTTTTTTCCAGCCCTTCACTTATAGTCTGTATGTGTCCCTTGCTTTGAGGTGGGTCTCTTGTAGACAGCATATATAGGGGTCTTGCTTTTGTATCCATTCAGCCAGCCTTTGTCTGGCTGGGTTGGGGCATTCAACCCATTTACATTTAAGGTAATTATTGATAGGTATCGTCCCGTTGCCATTTATTTTATTGTTTGGGGTTCACGTTTACACCACTTTTCTGTGTTTCCTGTCTAGAGAAGATCCTTTAGTATTTGTTGAAGAGCTGGTTTGGTGGTGCTGAATTCTCTCAGCTTTTGCTTGTCTGTAAAGCTTTTGAGTTCTCCTTCATATCTGAATGAGATCCTTGCTGGGTAGAATAATGAGTAGGCTCTTCGCATCAGGTGGCCAAAATACTGGAGTTTCAGCTTCAACATCAGTCCTTCCAAAGAACATCCAGGACTTAATTCCTTTAGGATGAACTAGTTGGATATCCTTGCAGTCCAAGGTATTCTCAAGAGTCTTCTCCAACACCACAGTTCAAAAGCATCCATTCTTCAGCATTCAGCTTTTTATAGTCCAACTTTCACATCCATACATGACTACTGGAAAAATCATAGCCTTGATTAGATGGGACCTTTGCTGACAAAGTAACGTCTCTGCTTTGTAATGTGCTGTCTAGGTTAGTCACAGTTTTCCTTCCAAGGAGTAAATTTCTTTCAGTTTCATGGCTGCGATCATCATCTGCAGTGATTTTAGAGTCCAAAAAATAAAGTCAGCCACTGTTTCTACTGTTTCCCCATCTATTTACCATGAAGTGATGGGGCTGGATGCCATGATCTTAGTTTTCTGAAGGTTGAGATTTAAGCCATCATTTTCGCTCTCCTCTTTCACTTTCACCAAGAGGCTCTTTAGATCTTCTTCACTTTCTGTCATAAGGGTGGTGTTATGGCATATCTGAGGTTATTGATATTTCTCCTGGCAATCTTGATTCCTGCTTGTGCTTCATCCATCCCAGTGTTTCTCATGATGTACTCTGCATATAAATTAAATGAGCAGGGTGACAATAAACAGCCTTGATGTACTCCTTTTCCTACGTGGAACCAGTCTGTTTTTCCATGTCCAGTTCTAACTATTGCTTCCTGACCTGCATACAGGTTTCTCAAGTAGCAGGCCAGGTGGTCTGGGATTCCCATCTCTTTCAGAATTTTCCACAATTTATTGCGATCTACACAGTCAAAGTCTTTGGCTTAGTCAATAAAGCAGAAATAGATGTTTTTCTGGAACTCTCTTGCTTTTTCAATGATCCAGTGGATGTTGGCAATTTGGTCTCTGGTTCCTCTGCCTTTTCTAAAACCAGCTTGAACATCTGGAAGTTCATGGTTCATGTATTGCTGAAGCCTGGCTTGGAGAATTTTGAGCATTACTTTGCTAGTGTGTGAGATGAGTGCAACTGTGCGGTAGTCTGAGCATTCTTTGTCATTGCCTTTCTTTGGGCTTGGAATGAAAACTGACCTTTTCCAGTCCTGTGACCACTGTTGAGTTTTCCAAATTTGCTGACATATTGAATGCAACACTTTCACAATATCAAATTTTAGGATTTGAAATAGCTTAACTGGAATTCCATCACATCCACTAGCTTTGTTCGTAGTGATACTTCCTAATGCCCACTTGATTCACATTCCAGGATGTCTGGCTCTAGGTGAGTGATCACACCATCGTGTTTATCTGTAGTAAATTATAAATCCTTTTTTTGAATGTACAAGCTTCGAGTCACACCAGAAATAAACTATAACATTCTTTGAAGACTTAGAAAGCTTTGGAAAGGAATAAATATCCCTGGAGAAATATCCTGACAAAGCAGTAATGAAAAAGTCACACCACTTTTCATGCACCATTTGTCTTGTTTAATGAGTTATGCCCCCAAATTTGTTTTAACTACTGATAATTAGAAGCTTTATATTTAAAGAGGGAATGAAGGCTATCTCAATACTAGATTAAGCACACAGCTATAACTTTTTCATCAAAATGGCATCCCTTTGATACTGGCATTCAGATTTATTCTCAAAACTTTTTAACTTTTCTGAAAGATCAAGGGCAGAGTGTTCTGCAGCTCCTATTTTATTATAACTCAAGATCACTTTTCAACAGTTATTAGTTAAAGAATCATGGCTTAGATCTGAAGGTTGGAATAAGAACAGATCATAAGCATACCAGAACATGAATTTAAATGGATATATGGAGAATATAAGAAGCTTATATTAAAAGCTTACCATAAAATCAGTGGCATATTAAAATACTTTATCACGTTTCCTTCAATAACAAAATATTTAAATTTTAATTGTATGAAAGAGAAAACGAGAAGGGAAAAGCTTCCGTGTGCTTTTCATTGAATTTTCCTGCAAGAGTTCATTTAAATACAATCACATGCAGCTGAAAGACAGCTGATGTGGCAAGGACATTCTTATTCCTGCTGAGAACTTAATTTGCGTAATATTGCCATCAATGTTTAAAACAACATCAAAACATCAATCTGATACAGTGACGCACTCAAAAAAGAAAAGTGTTAGTCACTCAGTTGTGTCCAACTCTTTGCGACCCATGGACCATAGTCCACCAGCCTCCTCTGTCCATGGGATTCTCCAGGCAATAATATTGGAATGGGTTGCCATTCCTTTCTTTGGGGGGCCTTCCTGACCCAGGGATCAAACCCAGGTCTCCTGCATTAAAGGAAGATTCTTTACCTTCTAAGCCAACTCAAATATACAACTGGATAGAGATCTCAGCAATGCAACAGGAGTGTAGGATCTCTCTGTAATATCCACTCTCACAGTCTTCAACTGGGGCTGTAGAATTTAGTTATCCGGTAAGACTGGGATGGACTAACTACACACCCTGAGACCAATTTAAGACTTAGTTTACAATTTCCCATAAAAACCCATATGTTGCAATTAGGGAGAATCAGAAATGCAAACAATATGTGGCCATATAAGACTACAAGCAAAATGATTTCATATCATAAAGTTCTTCTGGCTTATGTGGAAGCATTTTGATGTTATGAAGTGTGAAGTGGAAACATGTTTGTCAAAATCTCTTGACAGAACTCCGAAAGTTGTGCCTGATATATAATGTAAAGTTATATATATATATATATATATATATACACATATATATGTATGTATATATATATATGTATATATATCTAAGTCACTTCAGTCGTGTCTGACTCTGTGTGATCCCATAGATGGCAGCCCACCAGGCTCCGCCATCCCTGGGATTCTCCAGGCAAGAAGACTGGAGTGGGTTGCCATTTCCTTCTCCAATGCATGAAAGTGAAAAGTGAAAGTGAAGTCACTCAGTCCTGTCCGACTCTTCATGACCACATGGACTGCAGCCTACCAGGCTCCTCCGTCCATGGGATTTTCCAGGCAAGAGTACTGGAGTGGGGTGCCATTGCTTTCTCCACATTTAACTGTATAACTCTCATCAAAGTCAATAAATCTTTTCTCGGCTAAAAATACCTCAGTTTCAGTGTCTAAATGATCCCTCAGAACACAAAAAGATATTCATAGAATAGAAAAAAAAAAAAGCAATACTGAGTCACAAAATGTATGCTTACATATAATTAATTAGGGTGAGAAAATATGGATTGATATTTTAAAACTTAAAATTATTTTATAAATGATATTCTTTTTTTCTCCAGTGAGAATAAAATTCCTTGTCCTTACAGGATTTCACCAAGATCTTAGAAGCCCTAATTTGCATACTGTTTTATATAATACATAAATTCTTAATCCAAAGCCTTCAGGATCCTGTTGATTGAGAAATGTAGATGGAAGGAGATGTCAATTAGACAATCCTATATGTTATTAATTTAATTTTTAAAAAATAAGATGTGTTATAAATAAGGGGAGATGTAATACATTATTCCATATCCATGTGAGTTATGTTGTGGTCACTACCTTTGCAAAAGCAGTTTGATATCTGTGCCAGTATAGAGGATTTTAATGGTAATCAAACATCTGATTTGATTTGCATAAAAATTTGACTATTGGCAACTAACCTATCTCTGGGTAACTCTGAGTACTTAGTTAATCAGAGTTTATTATTGTGACAATCAGGCTATATCTTTCACTAACTTTCTAATTTTCAGTTTCTTGGGAAAAAAATTTGGCTGGACTAGAAAAATTAGCTTTGCACATTCAGGAAGTTATTATCCTTCTAGGTTTCTCGTGGTGTGTTTTATTTTGTTTCGGCTTGTTTTGCTGTTGTAACTACTTTTTGACTGTCATAGCCCACCCCACCCCACCCCACCCAATCTATTGTTCTGTTGGAATGTAGAGTTGGCTTTCTCTTCATCCCAGATGGAGGTGGAGATGCTGCGTCATACAGGTGAGAAGAGATCAGATTTGGTGGAAACAGAGATCTGTCTGTCAATACTAATGTGCTTGTGGCTTTGCCTCTATTATGCCACTAGCAGCTGAAATAAAGATATCATTCCATCATTGCTTCTTTATTCAGTTTTGTTAGTTTCCAGTTACTACCAGGGATTCTATAAAGTGCTCTAGTTTTAGGGCCTATTACTTAAAATTACCCTGCTCTGCTCATAATTTCATTTTTACTAAACTATTAGCACAATTATAACTTTAAACATGTGTCTATGACAATCAAAAATACGTCATAATACTGTCTTTCACATCAGGATTTCTTCTTCAGTCATAAAGCCTCCTGGAGAGATTGTCAATAGAATTTTGGGCTCCATTTATCATTCTGATCCAGCAAAGACCAACTGGCTCTTGACTGTCTCAGTTAGCTTTTGTTTCTTATCAATTAATCTATTTATAACTGTAATATCATCAGTTTTTCAAATGGCATGTTTGGGCTTTCCAATAATTACTTAAGTCCTTTCTGCTGACCTTTGTCTTTTACGTGGTGAACATTTTTTGAGGTAGATTCTTAGGTCAGCAACAGCGCATTCAGTGGGGCTCCTATTTGGAAGCGAGTACTTCTTCTGACAGTTTTGATTGAATCAAACTACACTTACTCTTGTTTTATTCCTTGTACCTTAATGGCTCCTGAAACTATTTGATGCATGCGTGTGTGCACGTGTGATGCATTATTTTTTCTTCTATGGTACCTAAGACTTTAAATAATATTGGATTTAGAAATTTTTCTTTCCTTGGTCACTGAGTTAACTTGTCAGATTCATGTATATTATCCATTTGTCTAACCAATGTTTTTCAGGGACTGAGCTTTCCACATTTAAAGAGATAAAGCTCTTCTGGTGATTTATTCATTGCAAAAGTTAAAATTAAAGTATAAGTGGTGTTGTGACTCAATTAAGGAACAATAATCTAAGATATAGATAATGTTATTAAGCAAAGGTTGTCTTTACTTATTAGATATATAATTTTAAATGTGGAAATAATTTTAAATGTGAACTTCTGTTGAACAAAATGTCCTTTTAAAAAAATTTTGAAATATTGCCATTATGGTTGAAGTTTTATTACAAATATTCCCCATTTTTAAATAAACAAAAACAAAGATGGCATGAAATTAGTTTCCAGAGCATGACGTTATTTAAAGCAGCAGTAGACCGAGCTCTCAGATAAAGGCATCACATATGTGTGTCTGGGAGGCTGGGGATTCATGTGGTCAGACTCCATTGGCCAACGGCTGAATATTATGTACACCTAATTCACTGGAGTGGCAAATACTGCTAGTGAAGAAATCAATTCACCAAAGGTCTATGGTTCAATATGTTTAGCACTTCATGCTGAAAATAAAATGTTGAAGAAGTTAGGGGAAAGCCTTTTCCTCACAGCCTCAATAGGATAAGAACTCCCATGATAAGAAAAAAAAAAGGCACTAAATGAAGTGCCTTTGATATAATTATGTGGATGGTAATAAACCTAGCCTTGATCTGCTTTATGAAGTTATTGTAATAATATTAATGTTTAACCATGTAACAATCCCTGGATAAATGACAAATCTATTTTCAATATCAATCACTCATCTTTAAAAGAAAATAAATAAAATTTAAATTATATGAATTGAAATCCAGAGCATGTAGACCAAAAATAACTTGTAAATGAAACACAGAAATTTGGATTAAGCTTTATGGTCCATCATTCATGTTAACCCAGGAAATATAGCTAGTATTTGAGAATATAAGAATACAGGGTCAGTAATTTAAGGACTAGCTCCTTTCACTGTATTATCCATTAAGGAAAATGATTATAAAACTGCAGTCTACCATCCAATCTTAAAAGGACAATTAAAATATTACATATAAAACAGTATATATGTGTCTGTTCATCTTTTTATATAGTCATCAAAGTCTTAATGAGAACGACATCACTAAGGATAACCACCAATAAAGCTCAACCAGGATTAAGCAAATTCTTCGATAAATTATTCTTTTTCATGCCTGATAGCACGTGACATTTATTTTATATTTCAAATCAGCGTTAAACTGAGCTAAATTTTACATTCCATAAACTTCACTGTTTTTATAAGGGGAAATTTCAGTGGGCTCTGACAAATGTATTCAGTTGTGTGGCTGCTACCAATATCAACATATAGAATATGATTATCACCACAGAGACTTACACTGTCTATTTTATTACACATCATCCCCCTCCCCCAAATTCATCACTTGGCAATGGCCATTCTGCTCATTGTACCCATAAATATTTTTTCCCTAGACATTCTATAAATGCATTTGTGCAATATTCACCCTCTCTGTTCAGCTTCTTTCACTTACCATCTAGTGTTTGAGATTTATTTATTTTGTGGCATGTATCAAAATTTTGAGCTTCACTTGTGGCTCAGATGGTAAAGAATCTGCCTGCATTGCAGGAGACCCAGGTTCGATCCCTGAGTCAGGAAGGTCCCCTGGAGAAGGAAATGGCTATCCACTCCAGTATTCTTGCCTAGAGAATTCCATGGACAGAGGAGTCTGGTGGGCTATCATCCATGGGGTCGCAAGAGTCAGACTTTACTGAGCGGCTAACATTTTCACTTTTCTCTTTCACCAGAAGTTGGATTCTTTCTAATTACTATGAGAAGTTATATAATTCCTTAAGGTTCACTCTAATTTGTGGATCGTGATGTGACTTTAGACTTGCAATTGTTCAGCTCTTTTTGAAATCTTACCTGTGGTCTTATGAGTGTGCTTGGCTTTCAAAGTAACAGATTGTAAAGCTGTTAAAGTGACGAACAGCTTTGTATGCTGCCTTTGACAGAATACATAAAAACTTTTCCTTATTCTTACTTGCTTATTTTTATTCAAACTAGAATTTAAAACGACCCCATATAATTTTCAAAAGTTGAATACTCAAATTTTGAGCATTTTGTCAAACTAAGGACTGCATAGTATTTCATTTATAATGTCGAGAGCTTAATGGCCTCATCTCTTTCAAAGTATTTCAGAAACTTCCCTGTTTTCACCTAACACCAAACTGGTAGGCTACTCTTCAGATGAAAATATCTTTTATTATTTAATATATTTCATATTCACATGCACTTATTTTAGCATTCTAATGTAGCATATTTAATTTCAAAGTTTCTAAGGTAAAATCTTATTATTACAACGACTATTGAGAGAAAATGAAAGCAGTGATTGAAAACAAAATATTCTTAACATAAATCTAGTGTTGTTTGGTTTTTCCTAGACATCCTTGAGCTTCTTAAGTAAGCTGAGCTATAGATGTTTGGGCATCAATCAACCAATGCAATTGCTGGTAATTTTGCCAATGTCTCACAAAAACGTTTGTTTGTGTGTGTGTGTGTGTTTTGTTTGTTTAAATGCCGGTTTTTGTTTTTGTTTTTGTAGGTATAATCACTTACAACATGGAGATACAACTGTAACTGCTATACTCAATTTAAGAGTGTTATTAACACTTTTTGTGCCTAGACCAACATTTGTCTTCCTTAGGTCACATTGCCTGAAAACATTCCAGCTGTTTATGACTCTTACTTTTTTCTCCCTTATTTTCTCCCTCTCTAACTCTCTCTCTCCTTTTCCTCACCCCCTTTCCCTTTCTATCAATCATTCTCTTTTTGAGGTCACCATACCTTTGTTTTCCTCTTGTGTTTTTACACTCTTCTCTATACATTTTCCTGGCTACATTCTTATTACTTCGAATGTTCATGAAACCCTGAGATTTCAACTTCCTTCCACTCTTCTATTATGTTTACATCTCCCCTAATAAATTCGCCCTAAAGAGATGCCCTTTTCATTAAAGGGGACTGGAATGCGAAAGTAGAAAGTCAAGAAACACCTGGAGTAACAGGCAGATATTTGGGCTTGGAGTACAAAATGAAGCAAGCCAAAGGCTAACAGAGTTTTGCCAAGAGAAGACACTGGGCATAGCAAACAACCTTCTCCAACAACACAAGAGAAAACTCTACACATGGATATCACAAGATGGTCAATCCCCAAATCATATTGATTATATTCTTTGCACCCAAAGATGGAGAATCTCTATATAGTCAGCAAAAACAAGACTGGGAACTGACCGTGGCTCAGATCATGAACTCCTTATTGCAAAATTAAGACTTAAATTGAAGAAAGTAGGGAAAACCACTAGACCATTCAGGTATGACCTAAATCAAATCCCTTATGATTATACAGTGGAAGTGACAAATAGATTCAAGGGGTTAGATCTGATAGAGTGCTTGAAGAACTATGGATGGGAGATTCATGACATTGTACAGGAGGCAATGATCAAAATCATCCCCAAGAAAAAGAAATTCAAAAAGGCAAAATGGTTGTCTGAGGAGGACTTACAAATAGCTGAGAAAAGAAAAGAAGAAAAAGGCAAAGGAGAAAAGAAAAGATATACCCATTTGAATGCAGAGTTCCAAAGAATAGCAAGGAGAGATAAGAAAGCCTTCCTCAGTGATCAATGCAAATAAGTAGAGGAAAACAATAGAATGGGAAAAACTAGAGATCTCTTGAAGAAAATTGCAGATACCAAGGGAACATTTCATGCAAAGATGGGCTCAATAAAGGGCAGAAATTGTATGGACCTAAGAGAAGCAGAAGATATTAAGAAGAGGTTGCAAGAATACACAGAAGAACTATATAAAAAAGATCACCATGACCCAGATAACCATGATGGTGTGATCAGTCACCTAGAGCCAAACATCCTGGAATGCAAAGTCAAGTGGGACTTAGGAAGCATCACTATGAACAAAGTCAGTGGAGGTGATGGAATTCCAGTTGAGCTATTTTAAATGCTAAAAGGTGATGCTGTGAAAGTGCTGCACTCACTATGCCAGCAAATTTGGAAAAGGCAGCAGGGGCCACAGGACTGGAAAATGTCAGTTTTCATTCTAATCCCAAAGAAAGGCAATGCAAAAAAAAATGTTCAAACTACCTCACAGTTGCTCTCTTCTCACACACTAGCAAAGTACTGCTCAAAACTCTCCAAGCCAGGCTTCAACAGAACATGAAGCATGACCTTTCAGATGTTCAAACTGGATTTAGAAAAGCCAGAGGAACCATAGACTAAAGTGCCAGCATCCATTGTATGATGAAGAAAGCAAGAGATTTCCAGAAAAACATCTACTTCTGCTTTATTGATTAAGCCAAAGTCTTGACTGCGTGGATCACAATAAACTGTGGAAAATTCTGAAAGAGATGGGAATAGAAGACCACCTAACTGCCTCATGAGAAATCTGTATGCAGGTCAAGAAGCAATAGTTAGAACTGGACATGAAACAACAGACTGGTTCCAAATCGGAAAAAGCGTATGTCAAGGCTGTATATTGTCACCCTGCTTATTTAAGTTATAGGCATAGTACATCATGTGAAACCAGGCTGGATGAAACACAAGTTGGAATAAAGATTGCTGGGAGAAATATCAATAACCTCAGAAATGCAAATGGCAACAGCCTTATGGCAGAAAGTGAAGAAGAACTAAAGAGTCTCTTGATGAAAGTGAAAGAGGCAAGGTGAAAAATTTGGCTTAAAACTCAACATTCAGAAAACTAAGATCATGGCATCCAGCCCTGTCACTTCATGGCAAATAGATGGAGAAACAGTTGAAACAGTGAGAGACTTTATTTTGGGGGGGGGCTCCAAAATCACTGCAGATGGTGACTGCAGCCATGAAATTAAGATGTTTGCTCCTTGGAAGAAAAGCTATGACCAACCTAGACAGCTTATTAAAAAGCAGAGACATTACTATTACCAACAAAGGTCCATCTAGTCAAGGCTATGGTTTTTCCAGTAGTCATGTATTGATTTGGGAGTTGGACCATAATGAAAGCTAAGTGCCAAAGAATTGATGCTTTTGAACTGTGATGTTGAAGAAGACTCTTGAGAGTTCCTTGAAGTGTAAGGAGATCAAACCTGTCTACCCTAAAGGAAATCAGTCCTGAACATTCATTGGAATGACTGATGCTGAAGCTCGAACTCCAATACTTAGGCCACCTTTTGTGAAGAAAACACTCACTAGAAAATACTCTGATGCTGGGAAAGATTGAAGGTGGGAGGAGAAAGGGACAACAGAGGATGAGATGGTTGAATGGCATTAGCAACACGATGGACATGATTTTTCAGTAGCCTCTGAGAGTTGGTGATGGACAGGGAAACCTGGCATGCTGAAGTGAAAGGCGTCACAAAGAGTCGGACATAGCTGAGCAACTGAACTGAACTGAACTGAGGGAATTTCTCACAAGAGAAAAATGGATGAAGCATGTCAGAAAGATAAGGAAGTCAGTGTGAAAATCTTCCAGCTGTGAACTTGAGCAACAAAATAAAGAATTATAATATTGTGTTATATAGCAAAGAAAGAAATAGTTCCACCTTCATACTTCTCTAAAACATTGCCTCTATATACATGTAGAGTGTCAGACAGTGCTAAAAGTGTTTTCTTTATCCATCAAAATTAATTTGATAAGACTCAGAAAGAGAAAGGATATTTATTGTGTTAAACACATTTAAAATTTTTTTGACCCATTAGTTATTTATAGATGTATTAGCCTCTACCTACTTGTGAAGTTCCCAAATTCCTCCATAATTTATTTTTAAAAAGTCCAACTTTATTGAGATCAATTGACAATAGCGTTGTATACATTTAAGATGAAGAGTGTGTTGATTTGATATGTGTATATACTGCAAATGATTATCATGTAGCATTCACTAATACCTTCCCCTCATCATGTAATTACCATTTTTCTTCTTGGTGAAAACATTTACAATCTACTCTATTATCTCTCTTACAAACTTGCAAGTATATAATACAGTGTATTGTTTTTTTGCTATGCTGGGTGTTTATTGCAGTGTGTGCACTTGTTAATCTTAAAACTGAAATCTGTACCCTTTAGCCAGTTTCTCTCCATTTGTCTCACCTCAGGCCTCTGGTAACCATCCCTAACGATTTCTCTGATCTCAGCTGTTTTGAATCCACATAAGTGCTATTAAGCAATGTTTGTTTTTCTGAGTTGTTTCTTTTAGTATAATACCCTGAAGTTTTATCCAAATTGTCACATATGGCAGGATTTCCTTCTTCTTCATGACTGTATAATGTTCTGTAGTACATATAACATCCATATCATCCATTCATCTGTTGACATTTGAGTGTTTCCATCATTTGACTATTATAAATAATGCTGCCATGAATATGGAGGTAAATAATGCTGCAATGAACATGGAGGTGTAGATATCTGATTTTTATTCCTTTGGATATATACCCAGAAGTGGGACTTAGTTTTATTTTTAAATTCTTTGAGGAACCTGGATATTGTTTTCCATCGTGGTTGTACTGATTTACATTTCTATCAGTAGTGTCCAAGGGTTTACTTTCTCCACATCTTCATCAACACTATACCTCCTATCTTTGTTGATGACAGCCATTCTAACAAATATGAGTTGATATTTCATTGTATTTTTGATGATTAGTCACCTAGAGAACTGTTTCATATAATTGTTGACCATTTGTATGTCTTCATTGGAAAACTGTGTCTTGGGTTTCATTGTGTTGCTAAAACTTCCTAAGTGGATTCTTGGGGTTTCCCCCAGAGTTGTTTGTGCTCATGGACAGCTGTCCAATCACTGATTTTCATGGCAGAAGGAGAAATGGGGATGCTGGGCTCTCCAATTTTCCCACCTTTCCTCTGTTATTGATTCCTGAGTTCACTCTGCTGTGTTTAGAGAACACACTTGTTTCATTTCATTTATTTTAAATGCATTAAGATCTTTTAATTGTCTTTTTTGAAATATGTTTCATATGAGTTCCCTGGTGGCTCAGATGGTAAAGCATCTGCCTACATTGTGGGAGACCCGGGTTCAATCCCTGGGTCTGGAAAGTTCCATGGACGGAGGAGCCTGGTAGGCTGCAGTCTATGGGGTCTCAAAGAGTCAGATATGACTGAGCGACTTCACTTTTCTTTCTTTCTTTTCATATGTGCATGAGAAGTATGTGAATTCTGCTATGGTTGTATCAGATGTTCTGTAAATAAAGATTAAATCTAGTTGGTTTATAGTGTTTCCAAGTTTCCTGTACCTTGTTGATCTTACACCTGATTGTTCTACTCACTGTGAAAGATGGGGTACAGAAATCTCTAAATAATTGTTGAACTATTTATTTCTTTTTTCAATTCTATCAGTTTTGCTTCATGTATTTTGAGTTATTGAATATAGATGTATAGTTATAACAACCTTGCTTAATTTACACTTTTATGATTATAAAATATCTACGGTCAAGCAACTTTATGTCTTGTTTTAGTTCCAGTAATTTTCTTTTTCTATTTTTGGCTGTGCTGGGTCTTCATTGCTGTGCTCAGGCTTTCTCTAGTGGCAGTGAGTGGGGGCTACTCTTCCTTAAGATGTGTGGGCTTCTCACTGCAGCAGCTTCTCTTATTGAAGAGCACAGACTCTAGGCACATGGATTTCAATAGTTGTGGTGTGCTGGCTCAGTAGTTGTGACTCAGGGGCTCTAGAGTACTGTCTCAGTAGTTGTGGCACATGGGCTTATTTGCCTCATGGCATAGAGGATCTTCCCAAACCAGGGACTGAACCTGTGTCCCGGGCACTGCAGGTGGTTTCTTAACCACTTGACCACCTGGGAAAGTCTGACTTTATATATATATATATAGTACCAGTACAACCATCTCATTTCTTATGGTATCTATGTGCATGGCTCATTCCTTTTACATTTAGTCTATTTGTAACTTTGGACCTGAAATGTGTCTCTGGTAAACTATTATGACCTGGAATAGTTTCTGCAGCATAGAGCTGACTGTGATGAAAGAGGCACATGCCTTCTTCCCTACTGCAGCACATATGCAGCCTTAGACTGGGAGCCTGGGGGCAAGAAAGCCCTGGGTTCTTAGCTCTGTCCTCCTGGAATAGAGCTCTGCCATGCTAACCTGGAGGTGAAGGGTAAGGAGGGAGAATGTCATGGCTCTTACTACCGTGGCTGAAATTTAATCGATTTTTGTAAATGCATATTCCTTTCTTTTCTGTATGCCCTTTGGGCAATTTGCAGAGACTCCAAATATATATATGTGTGTGTGTAATTTTCATCCATTAAGCATTCATTTCACTAGGGAGAGGATCTGTCGAGCATCCCACACTGCCGTTCTAGTAATCTTTCTAATTTTTATTGTAACACTGATCTGTGGCAATGTGTCCCATACTACCTGAAAGCAGAACCTTTGCTTATCTTTTAGATCTTCACTATCACATTTTGCTTTGTTTATTAGACTCTTTACAAGCAAAAATTGGGGGGAAAATGATGGAAAGCTTAACACACAACATCAGACTCACCTTTCCGAGGCTCCATTTTCTCTAGTATCTTGACTCCTGAAGTCTGAGGAAACTTATATCTCTGCTCTCCAGCGTTTATCCAGCTACACGAGACAGCTCTCATTCTGATTCTCTTTTTCCTGACCTCTAAGCTGCATACAAATTAAGAATCAGCATATGTCTCAAGAGAAAAAGCAGCAGAAAATATCAGGCTCATTTCACTGCATTTTCTTTGTGCTATGCTGACCCTTAAATCTCAGTTGCCTTGGATGCTTTCTAGGGCTTTCAAATGTCAGCATTTGTGTACGTCACCCTACTTTTACAGTTGTCCTCATTGTGATGTCTCTGTGCTACTCAGTCATAACCAGCATGCTCTTAACTATCTAAAGAGTACACTTGGAGCAGGCCTAGAAAGACGCATCTGAAATAGGTCGTGACATCTCTCTTAATGTACCTATTATGCTTAGAACAGAGATTCCACCCCCTGAGCCCAAACATGTAAATTTATAAAGGAATCAATGTCTGATGCTTGTGGAGATTTGTTTCAGTGATCACTTTCTATTTCTGGTAATTTTTTTAGATGTGTTTCTATGGTGCTATGATTATCTCAGATGTTGGGAGAATATTGGAATTTGGGAAACAAATAGAAGAGGAAACAAAATTTTGTGTGTATTTTAGTTTTATTTTGTATTTGGAAATCTTGTGCCCCTTGTGTAAATTTGACCTTAAGTCTTAGCATCATTCTCACTTCAGTTAAATTATGTGAGCCGTTGTCAATCAATGTGTTAAATTGAATTGACATCTAGGTGTTCAAAGAGACTGGACATTCAGCATTATCATGAAAAGTTACTGCATTAAACATCAGGAAAACAAAGTGAAGAAGCATAATGATATAACTGAAGCAAACATATGGATAGATATGCTTCAAAAAATAACTAGAATTCCCTACATTATTTTAAAAAACAAAGAGCTTTATGTTGATGAAGAAAGAAGTACAGTTACAGGTGCATAAAGATGGGTTATGTTTTATTACTGAGTTACATGCAGAAAGATGGCCCATCACATGTTAAACAATGCAAAAGAATATGAATTTAGAAAGCAATGGAATGAGTGAAAAAATTCATAACAATGGAAGATAAGAGAAATTTTTTAGTTGCTCAGGGTTCATTTTAAAGTATTGTATCACACTTTAATTGCAGTATTTTTCTTAAGTTCTATAAAAAGCAATGGCACATCTTAATAACTGACGACTTTATCTAATACATAAAATGTGGTGTTAATCAATATTTTTTCTGTGTGCTTATTACACAGTGCCTTGTATAATGCATATACAAAATGAAAATGTATATTTAAATTATAGATTTTCCTGCTTATACACTCAAATTCTGACTTACTTGTTATAATTTATAATTGTGTAGTAACTTGAAAAGTTTAAATGGTTAAATTTTACATGTGAAATTTATATTTTCATCTTATATTCTGAAATCTATTAAGGGTTTAGGATAAATTCAGAAATATATCACATTTGAGGTTTTCAGAAAAAAAACATGTTTTCTTTACTTATTTATAAAAAAGCTCTACTTTTGACAGTTTTCTCAGCAGAGATGTACCCACTAGAATGTTAATACCAACTGATAAAATGTTGAAATGGAAAGTATCAATTAGCTAGAATCTGTTGGCTTTGGAATCTACATTTTAGAAAACAATGAATTTTGTCATCCTATTGATTTTAAATATAATCCTTTTTTTCTGATGTTTTTTCATATCTTATTTGGAAAACCTCAGCAAACATAATGAAGTTTTTTCTCAGTTTATGGTTTGGACCACATGACTCTATGAAAAAGTCATACCACATACTCATATAGTTATGAAACTGCTCCAAAAATAAAGAGAGTGAGTTTTTACCATTACACTATCCAATCATTAGTGAGGTATTTTGCATAAAAGCAGCCTCTTTGAGACTTTTGTGTGCCCATCTTAAAACTAAATTTTCTCAATAAATCAGGTATATCCATTGCTCTTCAGTTATAATCTGACTGCAAATATTAGACTTCTTATTTTACACATTAACAAAAATATTTACTTTTTTCCAGTAATTATGTTATTTTGGGGAAATGTGCCCCAAATGAATGGAAGTTGTTTTTAGTAATCTACTTGGACACCTATCTGTGATCTGTGAACGTGATGGCAGAAATCAATTCTTAGAACAAAAATAAGTTCATTGTAAAATTATGTGATATTTCTACTTTTCAAAATATGAGAATATTTAAAAGTTGAATGATATTTCATCAGCAATGAACTATACAGGCAGATGCTTTTATTGACTCTCAGTATAAACACAAGTAGCGTTTGATCAAAATTTGCAATAAAATCCATTTTAATATTTCTTATTCCCTTTGACTATGTTAACTTAAACTTTTATCAAATTAGCAAACTTATTAAAAACTGTCTTCAGTCTACCCTAAGATATACTTCACAATTATCAGCATCTGCTCTTAATGTGATACACAGAACAATAATAAAAATGAATTATATTGAAATGATGCATATGAATCATTTGGGTCATTATTGACTTAAATGGATTATTCTGCAAAGTTGTGACTAGCTTCCCTGAAATCTGTTATGCAGAGTTTTCCTCAGTTCAGTTCAGTTGCACAGTCATATCCGACTCTTTGCAACCGCATGGACTGCAGCATGCCAGTCCTCCCTGTCTATCACCAACTCCTGGATCTTGCTCAAAACTCATGTCCATCCAGTCGATGATGCCATCCAACCATCTCATCCTCTGTCATCCCCTTCTCCCCCTGCCTTCAATCTTGCCCAGCATTGGGGTCTTTTCCAAAGAGTTAGTTCTTCACATCAAGTGGCCAAAGTATTGGAGCTTCAGCTTTAGCATCAGTCCTCCCAATGAATATTCAGGATTGATTTCCTTTAGGATTGACTGGCAACCTAGATGCCCATCAGCAGACTAATGGATAAGGAAGCTGTGGTACATATACACCATGGAATATTACTCAGCCATTAAAAAGAATTCATTTGAATCAGTTCTAATGAGATGGATGAAACTGGAGCCCATTATACAGAGTGAAGTAAGCCAGAAAGATAAAGACCATTACAGTATACTAACACATATATATGGAATTTAGAAAGATGGTAATGATAACCCTATATGCAAAACAGAAAAAGAGACACAGATGTATAGAACAGACTTTTGGACTCTGTGGGAGAAGGCGAGGATGGGATGTTTCAAGAGAAGAGCAGTGTGAAGGACTCTTAACAGTCTTCAACACCACAGTTCAAAACCATCAATTCTTTGGCACTTAACTTTCTTTGTAGTTCAACTCTCATATCCATACATGACTACTCAGTAGAGCTTGCCTACTGACAATAAATTAACCAAATCATTTCAAGAATCGCTTGTCCACAAATTCCTAAATGCCTTGCATTTCATACCCTTATTTTATTTCATCTCTGTAGGATGCAAATTAAGCCACCCATCCCAATTAGCTCTGCTTTGTCTGTATCTAATATACTTTGGATCCAGAAGACCAAATTCAAATAATTTGCCCCTCTCTCAGTCTAAACCAAATTATTACTTTATAAAACAAGAACATAACTCCTTAATCAATACCACATGTAGTTGAACATGCCACAATGATTCTCAAATGCTTGATTATATTGCATTGCACTGATATAGCTGATTGAAAGAAAATACACACATGTCAGAATGCTTTGGAATGAGAAGCTTGCTGCTCTATTTTTTCTTTGTATCAGTAATGTGGTGAGTTTATTAGCTTAATGAAACACATTTGTAATCTGCCATGTGTAAATATTTCCATGCCAGGATTGTCTAATGGGGTATCCATCAGATCTTCCTGAGCTGCATAGTTTAAAGTTAGAAATTGGGAACAATCATGAACAGGTGTTTCATTTTCCTTCTCAGGAAGGAAAGTGGCAGGATTTAAGTTTCCACAAATTTTAAGCTTAGTTATTGGTCTTCCTAACTATAAAGACTGATATTTTAAAAGCCTGTCTGTCCTCCAAATTTTAATTTTAAAGTGTAAGATTTCACTCACATCATGAAAAGTCAGTACATTACCAAGTTTAAGAACTTCAGGCACTAGTAAAGCAATTCCAGAATTACTCTTAGACAGTGTGGCCACCCATAAGCCATTATATCTAATTCTCTGCTCAGGTATCCTATGGGCTTCTGGTGAGGCCCTGGGATTGTGTCAAAATTCCCAAGGCCATTCCTTTTCTTTTAGGGA
The DNA here is from genome assembly GCF_023699985.2 of Odocoileus virginianus. Classification (NCBI taxonomy): domain Eukaryota; kingdom Metazoa; phylum Chordata; class Mammalia; order Artiodactyla; family Cervidae; genus Odocoileus; species Odocoileus virginianus. The sequence continues at coordinate 48,641 of NW_027224390.1, read as the reverse complement.
CAAACAAACTCTGACCCTGTGGGCAAGCTCAAAGTGATTGCTTGCAGGAGAGCAGTTTGAAGAGCATTAAAAGCCTTTTGAGTATCTGGAGACCAAACCAGTTTGTCAGTTTGGGCTTGTTGAGTTTCAGTTATAAGTTTATATAAAGGCCAGGCAAGTTTCCCATAACCTGGAATCCAAATGTGGCAGTAGCCTGTGATTCCCCAAAATCCTCTCAATTGTCTCAAAGTCATAGGTAGGGGATGATTTAGTATAGGTTTAATTCTCTTGGGGCCTATAGCTCTAGTCCTTTCTGATATGATCAGGCCCAGATACTTAACTGATTGTTGACAAAGCTGAGTCTTTTCTTTTGGTGCTTTATAACTGCCACCAACCAAAAAGTTTAGGAAGTCTTCTGAGGCTTGTGAGCAAGCTTCTTCTGTCTCAGCACAGAGCAGAATATCATCTACATATTGTAGCACCACTGCCTCAGAGCTATTAAAGTTTTGTAGATCCTGTGACAAACTTTGCCCAAATACCTGGGGGCTCTCACGATATCCCTGGGGCAAAACTGTCCAGGTTAACTGAGAAACTGGCTGGGTAGGGTCTTCAAAGGCAAATAAAAATTGGCTTCCTTCCACCAATGGTATAGAGTAGAAGATACCTTTTAAATGAATTACTGAAAAATATTCAGCTCATTCAGGAATTTCAGACAAGAGTATAAGGATTAGGTAACATGTGATTGACATAAAGGAACTACAGCCTCATTTATTATTTGTAAATCTTGAGCTAATCTCCATTTATCATTTGACTTCTTTACACCTAAAATAGGAGTGTTGCATGGACTGTTACAGGGAATTAATAGCCCCTGCTCCTTTAAATGTCTCAGTGATAGGATTTTAACCCTTCCTTAACCTTGGGCTTTCAGAGGATACTGCTTTTGATGTGTAAATAGGTATGTACCTTTGAGTTTGACAGTGACAGTGAAGAAGGAATTCATAGGGCCAGGACTCCATCTCAGGCCTATCTGTGCTGATCATTCTCTGCTGCCTCTCCAGTGGACTCTGAACTCTCTGCTTAGTGCCTGTGGGAACAACAATGGAAGGATAAGACCCCCTCTGGACAGGGGAATCTTGAAGATCACATCCAGGTTACTCATCACCTAAGAGGAAACATACCGTAATCACCCCTGTCTCTGGACAGGTCATAAATTTTTTCCGTATCTATTGGGATGTAATCACAGGCTTATCGATTATTAACTGGTTAGAACATGACCACAATTGATTATTAACTGTTTGGAATGTAACTGCGGGCTTATTGATTATTAACTGTTTGAACACATAACACGTGAATGATGGGGTTATTGTAGTTGTATTTACCCTTCCTTTGTTTATGTAAGTCTCAAGGAATTGGGGTGGTGGGTTTGGACACGTACACATGGGGTATAAAAGATTTTCACAAATGCTGGTCGGGGTCCTTGGCTAAGAGGAGACTCTGCCTTGGGCCCGCTGGTGTAATAAACTGCACTCCACTATCTGCATTGTCCTTCTGAGTGAGTTTGTTTCCCAGAATGCATGGCTATAACAACAGGAATAGCAATTTGTGCTCGACCCACAAATTTTCCATCAGCCCACACTCTAGGATTTACATTTTGTTCCATTAATGGGAAAGAAAGAGAGGGCTCCATATTCATGAAAACAGAGGCATGGACCTTGCTCAGTATATCCCTCCCCAAAAGGGGTGAGGGAGACTCTGGCACAATCAGAAACTCATGTGCAAATAGCACAGAGTCGCAGTTACATCTTAGAGGACAACTGAAATAATAACATTTGGGTTGTCCAGACAGTCCCATTATGCAAGTGGATTGGGGAGAAAGTGGGCCAGGGGCTTCAGTAAGCATAATGTTGCTCCTTTGTTCAAAAGGAAATCAACAGGTCACACCCCCCCCACACACACAGAGTTATTAATACCTGGGGTTCCTCAGGTGGAATTTAGGACAGGAGCTTTTTTACGAACCCCGGACACCTTCAGTCCTGATTGTCTTGAGCATCTGACCCCTGGGACCTATGCCTCAGGGCAGCCTCTCCTCTGGTGTGGTCCTTTGCAGACTGGCGCAGCTGTGGATGTGTCCACTAGGGGCGGCTTAGATGCCTGGGGGCATTCCCGCTTAAGGTGCCCCTCCTTTCTACAGTAATAGCAAGCCCATCCCTTTTCACCTGGGTCCCTCAGGGTATTTCTCAGACTGCTTAAGAATAGTTCTGACAGCCATTACAAGTGCTTTTGCCTGTTTCTTGGTCTTTTTCTACCTTTCTTTCTTCTCATAATCCCTGCTGTAATAGACTGTCTAGATTTCCCACATCTGCAAGTTTAAGAAAAACTGACCTTGCCATATATTTGCCACCAGCTATCTCGGCTCTGTAATTTAATCTCATTTTCAATTATCCTATTCTTTTTATTCTACCTGACTTCAGTATTGACCATCTGGTGATGTCCATGTATAGAGTCATCTCTTGTGTTGTTGGAAGAGGGTGTTTGCTATGACCAGTGTATTCTCTTGGCAAAACTCTGTTAGCCTTTGCCCTGCTTCATTTTGTACTCCAAGGCCAAACTTGCCTGTTACTCCAGTTATCTCTTGACTTCCTACTGTCACATTACAGTCCCCTAAGATGAAAACATCTTTTTTTGATGATAGTTTTAGAAGCTCTTGTAGGTCTTCATAGAACCATTCTATGTCAGCTTCTTCAGCATTTGTGGTTGGGGCGTAGACTTAAATTACTGTGATATTGAGTAGTGGCCTTGAAAACCAACCAAGATCATCCTGTCATTTATGAGATTGTGCCCAAGTACTGCATTTCAGATTCTTTTGTTGACTATGAGAGCTGCTCCAATTCTTTTAAGGGATTCCTGCCCACAACAGTAGATATAATGCTCATCATAATTAAATTCACCCATTCCAGTCCATTTTAGTTCACTGATTCCTAAAATGTCGATATTCATTCTTGTCATCTCTGGTTTGACCACATACAATTTACCTTGATTCACAGACCTAACATCCAAGTTCCTATGAAACACTGTTCTTTACAGCATTGGACTTTACTACTTTCACCACCAGACATGTGCACAGCTGAGCACTGTTTCCACTTTGGCCCAGCCTCCTCATTCTTTCTATAATTGTTTCTTCACTCTCCCCAGTAGCATTTTGGAGTCAGATATGATTTAGTGACTGAACAACAACAGCAACCATCTGGCTATGACCTTTATATTTCCTTTTCACTGTTTGTAGTACCACAGATATGAAAACTTCAAAATTCTACTGGGACCAAAATTCATAGATAATTGCAGTTTAAAAAAGACATTCATTCCACATATCCTCACCATCTCCCTGCCTAGCTTCGGTTTCATCTTCAATGTGGTATTTACTCCCTTGAAGACAGCATCAACTTTGGTGCATCATACCTCAGATTCTAAAAAATAAAAATAATGAATTAACTTAAAATGGGTGTGTTACTGATACTGTCAGTCAGTCAGTCAGTACACAATGCCAATTGTCTTGTTATTTACACTGTCCACACTGTGCAAGGTGTCATTACCCTTGCAACAGGGCAGGCAAGGTGCAAGCTAAGAGTCTGGAAGAATACTCAAGGAGCTATAGGGACTGCAGAGACATTTATTCTCTCTTGACTGACACAGCAGCCATACCACAATTCTCTCCCCTCATGGCCTACCCAACGGGCACAGACACGACACAGCAGTGATTACCATTGCTTTCAAGCTGGAGCTCACATATCCCTACAGCACAAAGCTCATGACCAAGCGAGTACTATGTGATGCACATGCACAGTGCTATAAATGATCTCAACTGCTATATTGTCATTATTTGGCATGGAACAAGAGAGCTTGAACACATCTTCTTGGCTAATTTGCTGTCTCCCCACAATAGGTAGTAAAGTTAAATACATGATTTAAAACACTAAAATTTTTATATTTAAAGTATTGTAGAAAATCTTAGTAAGTTTCATTTTGGCAAATGTTTCTTAATACACCACACAAAGAGTGAAGTATATAATTAACCAATTGTATTAATCAAGATTTTGAAAAGACATTTGGTTTTCATAAACTCTGTCAAAAAAAGAATAAATCATATATTGTGAAGACATATTTATAAAACTTATAACTGAAATATGCATTTGTTGCTGTTAAGTCATATATGACTCTTTGTGATCCCATGGAGTGCAGCATTCAAGGCTCTACTATCCTCTGCTATCTTCCTGTGTGTGCATACTTCCATGCTCACTTCTGTCTGACTCATTACGACCATATGGACTATAACCCATGAGACTCCTCTGTCCATGGAATTTTCCAGGCAATAATACTGGAGAGGTTTACCATTTCCTTCTCCAGGGCATCTTCCTGACCCAGGTATCAAATCCACACCTCCTGCATTTCCTACATTGCAGGTGATTCTTTACTGCTGAGTCATCAGGACAAACTATCTCCTGGAATGTGTTGAAATTCATGTCCATTGAGTTGGTGATCCTATCTAACCATCTCATCCTTGCTGTCCCCTTCTCCTTTTTCCTTCAATCTTTCCCAGCATCGGGGTCTTTTCTAATGAGCTGATTCTTCACATCAGGTGACTGAAGTATTGATGCTTCAGCTTCAGCAATAGTCCTACTGAAATAATAATAAAACTTGTGACTTCTTGATGCTACATTTCTTCCAATATATACTCATAAAAATAACATACTCAGTTCACTTACACCCCTAATTTCATGGTGGACACATTAAGGAGCCATTACAATAAAAGAGATCTACAGTCCAGAAGAGGAGAAAATTAACATTTTCATCCTTGCCTCCAGATAAACACATTGAATTCATGTAATTTTAAATTTTCAAAGCCAGCACTTGCCAGAATTCATTTGAGGAATTAGTAGGCAAGAAGAAAATCACTAGCAACAAATAATTTGAAATGAAGGCAAGTATATCAGTGGCAACAATAGCATACCTCAATCATAGTAGCAGAAGTATAATATATGGTAGCTCAAATTTTATTGACTCTAGTAACCCACATTTTTGTCACAGAATACATCATCTTTAAAGGAAGAACATGTGGCTAGGATTTTTACTTTCCTTGAATAAATCAGAATCTTCATAATTTGAAGGAAAAGAATAAACCTTCTATGTTCCAAGGCATTATCACAGTATGTTTATGTTACAGGTGATATAAAAGAAAAATAAAACCAGTAATGTTCCCTTTTTGTTCAGATGCTAGCGTCAGAAATCTATTTATTATTAAATTTTATCTCATAATCTTTAGGGATTAAACTACAGGGGTGCTAGGAACAATCACCATAGAGAAGTGTATCATCTCTTATTGCTTAAATGAGCACAGAAGACTTAGAAATAATCCTCAGGGTGAATCCACTCACTGTGTACTTAAAAAAATCATTTATGTTTCCTGGGTTCAGTACTCAAGCAGGCCATGCTGACAGAGCAATGTAATTAACCTTTCCAAAAATTAAATGTGCTCATGTTCGAGGTAGCACTTGCTTACAATAATTTACCATCATTTGCAGAATGTGGTAGAAAAATAATTTTCTAACAGAGGTTAGGTGGGTTGAAGGTCAATTACAAATTTAAGTTTTTAGCAAGCTACCTGTTTTCAGGGAAAAGAGAATAGTGATGTGTGTGTTTGTGTTTGTGTGTGTGTAACTGTTTACTCCAGTATGTTACAAAAAGGACACATTCTTCTCAAGAAAATGAGGTTGAAAAATACATCTTTTAGAATATATTCATATTTTAATGATAGTTAAATTAATGTCATGTTCAAAGTAATTTGTCTTTATTAAGTCTGTACATATTTACTGAGCACTTCTCTTTATTATGTTATTATGGTAAGGAAACAACATGAGATCTACCCTCTGAACACATTTTTAAGTGTATAATAAAGTATTGGTAGCTATAAGCACAGTGATGTTCAACTAAGCTGTAGAATGTATTCATCTTGTCCAGTTAAAACTTGATGTCATTTCATGAGCATCCCCCCTCCCTCCAGCCCCTGGTAACCACCACTCTGCTCTCTGCTCCAATAGATTTAGCTATTTTAGCTATTTAGCTATTTTAGCTACCCTCATTGAAGTGAAATTACGCAGAGTGACTGGCTTATTTTACTTAGTGCATATTTCAAGTTTCACTCATGTAATATCATATTACAGAATTTCCCTCTTTTTAAAGGCTGAATAATATTCTGTTGTATATATTTGCCATATTTCCTTATTCCATTTAAGTTGTTTCAACATTTTAGCTATTGTGAGTAGTGCTGCAAGGAACACGAGTACTAATATGTTTTTGAGATCCTGATCTCAATACTTCTCAATAAATACCCAATAGTGGAATTACTGGATTACCACGGAGTATATTTTCATTTTTTTGAGGAACATCTGCACTGCTTTCTATTGCTTTTGAGGCATGTTGCATTCCCACCAATAGTGGGCAAGACTTATAATTTCTTCACAGTCTCACCAATATTTATCTTTTACTTCCTTGAGAACAACCATACTAACAGGAGTGAGGTGATATCTCATTGTAGTTTTATTTACATTCCTCTGATGATTAGTGGTCAACACTGAAATCAGATTGATTATATTCTTTGCAGTTGAAGATGGAGAAGCTCTATACAGTCAGCAAAAACAAGACCAGGAAGCTGACTGTGGCTCAGATCATGAACTCCTTAATGCAAATTTCAGACTTAAATTGAAGAAAGTACAGAAAACCACTAGGCCATTCAGGTATGACCTAAATCAAATTCTTTATGATTATACAGTGGAAGTGACAAATAAAGACAAAGGATAAGATCTGATAGACAGTGCCTGAAGAACAATGGACAGAGGTTTGTGACATTGTCCAGGAGGGAGTGATGAAGACCATTCCTAAAAAAAAAAAAAAAGAGAGAGAGAGAGAAAATCAAAGAGGCAAAATGGTTGTCTGAGAGGCCTTACAAATGGCTGAGAAAAGAAGAGAAGCTAAAGGCAAAGGAGAAAAGGAGAGATATACCCATCTGAATGCAGAGTTCCAAACAGTGGCAAGGAAAGTAAAGAAAACCTTCCTTGGTAGTCAATGCACGGAAAGACAGGTAAACAATAGAAATGGAAAGACTAGAGATCTCTTCAAGAAAATCAGAGATACCAAGGGAACATTTCATCCAAAGATGGGCACAATAAAGGACAGAAATGCTATGACCTAACAGAAGCAGAAGATATTAAGAAGAAGTGGCAAGAATACACAGAAGAACTATACAAAAATATCTTAATGACCCAGATAACCAGGATGGTGTGATCAATCACCTAGAGCCAGACATCCTGGAATGCAAAGTCAAGTGGGCCTTAGGAAACATCACCATGAACAAAGCTAGTGGAGGTGATGGAATTCCAGTTGAGCTATTTCAGGTCCTAAGAGATGATGTTGTGAAAGTTCTGCACTCAATATGCAAGCAAATTTGGAAAACTCAGCAGTGGCCACAGGACTGGAAAAGCAGTTTTCATTCCAATCCCAAAGAAAAGCAATGTCAAAGAATATTCAAACTACCACACAACTGCACTCATCTCACATGCTAGCAATATTGCTCAAAATTCTCCACACAAGGCTTCAATAGTACCTGAACTGCAAACTTCCAGATGTTCAGGCTGGATTTATTAAAAGGCAGAGGAATCAGAAATCAAATTACCAACATCTGTTGGATCATTGAAAAAGCAAGAGAGTTCCAGAAAGGAAAAAGAAATCTACTTTGGCTTTATTGACTGCGCCAAAATCTTTGACTCTATAGGTCACAACAAACTGTGGAAAATTCATCAAGGGATGGAAATGCTGACCACCTTACCTGCCTACAGAGAAATCTGTATGCAGGTCAAGAAGTAGAGGTTAGAACCGGACATAGAACAACAGACTGGTTCCAAATTGGGAAAGGAGTACATCAAGCCTGTATATTGTCATCCTGCCTATTTAATTTATAGGCATAGTACATCATGTGAAATTCTGGGCTGGATCAAGCACAAGCTGGAATCAAGATTGCTTGGAGAAATATCTATAACCTAAGTTATACAGATGACACCAGCCTTCTGGAAGAAAGTGAAGAAGAACTAAAGATCCCTTTCATGAAAGTGAAAGAGAAGAATGAAAAAACCTGCTTAAAACTCAGACATTCAAAAAACTAAGATCATGGCTTCCAGTTCCATTAATTCGTGGCAAATATATGAGGAAACAATGCAAACAGTGAGAGGCTTTATTTTCTTGCATTCCAAAATCACTGCAGTTGTTGACTGCAACCATAAAATTAAAAGATGCTTGCTCCTTGGAAGAAAAGCTATGACCAACCTAGACAGCATATTAAAAACCAGAGATATTACTTTGCCAACAGAGTCCATGTAGTACAAATCTATGGTTTTCCCAGTAGTCATGTATGGATGTGAGAGCTGGATTATAAAGAAAGCTAAGCCCCCCAAAATTGATGGTTTTGAATTGTGATGTTGGATATGACACTTGAGAGTCCCTTGGACTACAAGCAGATTAAACAAGTTAATCCTAAAGGAAAGCAGTCCTGAAAATTTGTTGGAAGGACTGATGCTGACGCTGAAACCCCAATACTTTGGCCACCTGATGGGAAGAAGTGACTCATTGGAAAAGACCCTGATGCTGGGAAAGTTTGAAGGCAGGAAGACAAGGGGACAGCAGAGGATGAGATGGATGGAGGGCATTGCTAACTCAATGGCCATGATTTTGAGCAATCTTCGGGAGCTGGTGATGGACAGAGAAGCCTGGTGTGCTGCAGTCCATGTGGTCACATAGAGTCGCACATGACTGATTGAACTGATCTGATGATTAGTGGCAATCTCTTATTTTACAGAAAAGAACAATAATATGATTCTGGAATAAAGAGAGACTTTGAAAGTGAAAATGGTTCTCTTCAAGAATTTGAATTTTTTGTGGCAAAACGGGGCAAGGTATTTTATTATTATATGGTGCTGTGATTTTTATTTAAAAAATTAAGTTGTTTACTCTGGCTTTTATTTCAGTAACCTAATACTGTACTATTTTTATGTATACATTTTATAATTTATTGACTTTTATTTATTTCTTTTTTTGTTAGATTTGCTTTTTCTACTCTCCTCCCTAGCACATACCCTCCATCCACTATGGATTTATCTCAACACCATTGTATTAAAATTTTAACTGCGCTGTCAGATAATGTGTTACAATATGATTACTATTCCTTTGTTAGCATTTTCTTTCCTGTAAACTTTACAGTTTTTCTTTTGCTTGTGTGCATCTCTCATTTTTGTGGGCTAGTTTTGTGTATATAGGCATTCCTCAGAGATATTTACAGCTTGGTTTTAGACAACCACAGTAAAGCAAATATTGCAATAAAGCTAGTCATGACAAATTTTGGGGATTTCCCAGTGTATATAAAAGTTATGTTTATACTACCCTGTATTATTTTAAAACTGGAGTAGCATTATGTCTTCAAAAACAATGCAATATCTTATTAAAATAACATTATTTTAAAACTACACTTTACTACTAAAAAATGCTAAACACCATCTGAATCCTCAAAGAGTCACAGCCTTTCTGCTGGCGGAAGTTTTGTCTGAATGTTGATGCCTGGCTCACTAGTCAGGGTATTCGTTGCTGAAAGTTGAGATGGCTGTGGCAATTTTCTTAAAATAAGACAGTAAATTTGGCCACATAAATTGATTCTTTCTTTCATGAACCATTTCTCTGTAGCTTGCAACGCCGTTTGATAGTATTTTACCCACAGTAGAATTTTTCAAAACTTGGAGTCGATCCTCTCAAACCCTGTTGCTGTTTTATCAAATAAATATATGTAATATTTTATATTTTTTTACTGCCATTTCAACAGCCTTCGTAGCATCTTCACCAGGAGTAGATTCTGTCTCAAAAATCCAATTTATTTGCTCATTTGTAAGAAACACCTCTTCAACCTTTAAGATTTTTTCGTTGAAATTGCAGCAATTCAATTTCATCTTCAGGATCTAATTCTATTAATAGTTCTGCTGCTAGTTATAGCATATATGTAGCTACTTCCTCCTAGGAAAATTTCAACCCCTCAAAGTAATTCAGGAGTGTTGGAATCAATTTCTTTCAAACTCCTGTTAATGTTGATATTTTGAGCCCTTCCCCTGAATCATGAATGTTCTTGATGACATCTACAGTGGTGAATCCTTTCTAGAAGGTTTTCAACCTACTTTGCCCAGATTCATAAGAGGAATCACTATGTTTTGCAGCATTATCCTTAAGAAATAAATTTCTTACTAGATTCAATTATGGAAACCAGTGTGTGGGAATGATTCTGCTACATACTTAGAGTTTATATTTTTAAAATAAAATAGTTCAAAATGAAAAATTCGGATTTCCTTTAAAGTCCTATAGTGATATCCATAAGATCCCCAATAAAGGATTCCTTGCTGATTTTCTTGTTGTAAACTTGGAATTTACACAGATTTTTTTTGACTCGAGTTATCTTATATTGGTGAATATTTTCATTAAAATATAAATACTCAGACAATAAGAAATGAAGTGAAAAGTGAAAATGTTAGTCACTCAGCCATTTCTGACTCTTTGCGAGTGCATGTACTATTAGGCCCCTGTGTCCATAGACTTCTCCAGGCAAGAATACTATAGGTTTCCATTCCCTTCTCTAAGGGATTTTCCCGACCCAGGGATTGAATCCACATACCCTGTGTCTCCTGCATTGAAGATGGATTCCTTACCCACTGAGCCATCTGGGAAGCCCAAGACGTAGAAATAAGAATGACTAAAATCAACCATATTGATGTGAGGACCACATATTTAAAACAAAACAATGAAGGAAAAACTCTCTAAACACTATATGAAGCTGTAGAGCAACAAATATTTTTGAGAGTTTATTCAGTATTGTGACGACTACTACATTTGCTATTACTGTTAACTACTAGCTAACTCAGATACACTGAATCTCTAATACAAACCACAAGTATAAATAACATTTGAAAGGTTGCAGCTATGAGCTGTGAGCCACGCTGGGTTGCTTGGCCTCCCGAGGAGAGGAATTCAATCCAAGGCCAATGAGGAGGTTTGATTGCTCAGAGCTTTTGTGTAATAAAGTTTTATTAAAGTATAAAAGAGATAGAGAAAGCTTCTGACATAGACATCAGAAGGGGGCAGAAAAAGTGCATTCTTGCTAGTTTATAGCAAGAAGTTATAGATCTATTTAGCAAGTTGCTAATTAGAGAAAGGAAATGCCTCTCAACTGAGAGAGTTGTATCAGGACCTTCAAGCACAACATGCATTTTGAGATAGCATTGGCACAAGGTGAGTCATCCCAGGCCATAAAACAATTGACATGAATCTTGAAGAAAGGCAGGTTTCCAAGCAAATACATAGTTTCATTAACATAGCTTAAGAGAACATTTCCATGAGTAAAACATACTGGTTTGTTGAGCCATTATCCAGTTCTGAGTCTTAGGAAACCAACTTGAAGAAAGGCAGAGTCTAAGGTAAATACATAGTTCATTAACATAGCTTAAGAAAAACATTTCCATAAAAAAAATGTATTGGTTAGCTCAAGGTTTGAGAAAAGTTTCAGCTTCTCCATGAACATGAGTTTGATCAAGCTCCAGGAGTTGGCAATGGACAGGGAAGCCTGAAATTCTGCAGTCCATGTGGTTGCAAAGAGTCGGACACAACTGAGCTGAACTGAAATGAGGTTCAGGTGAAACCAGGTGTGGTCCTGGCAACACAGAATTTTAAAAGAAGCCTCCTCTATTTTTGTATAGAGAAGGAAAAACCAATCTGCACTTGTAGTTTGTTTCCTCTTGCCGCTTAAGATAGAGAGAAAAACAAAACAAAACAAAACACGCCTGACACTTGCAGTCTGTTTCCTCCGCTTGGGGACCCCTAGCCTCCCTGTGTCTCACCCTCTCATATTCATACAATATATCAGGTAATACTCAGAATATTTGTGAAAGGAGATGATATGGTTAGTTCAATTTTACGTATAAAAAAATCATGCGTGAAAACAGTAAACAGTTTATACAGTGTCACAATGTGTAAACACACTAGGAAAAGTTCCGGGAGCCGGCACACGAGATCCCACCCATGACAAGGTCATGAGGGAGAAAACCTGATGGGCAAGGCGGATCAGGTTTTCAGGGATTCCGAAAAGCTGCCCCCGGCGCTCACCTTAAAGATGATATCTGTCTTTCTGATGCTTGCTTCAATAGACTACTCCCTAATTTCTGTGACACAGGCAGAAGGCCTTCCCCGATCTCTCTCCAAACAGAATCAACTTAGAACTTTAATTAATATGTCCCCTGGATGGCGGTATCCTATAAGATTATCCAGGATGAAAGGAGTGTTTCAATTTAGACCCCTTTGCTGGCATTCTAGCCTGCTTGGCAAATGCGTACTAATGCACATGACTGCTCACAACACCTTAATCATAAACAGCATAAAGAACCTGATCACATAAAGGCCCTAATAGGCACAGAGCCCTTCGGGGGTGAGGAAGCCCTATTAGAGAACATAAAAATATTATTCTAAAAGTGGTTATAGTTAAAGATTTAGAAAAATAAGAGTTTAAAATTGTTAATTTTAACCAGGAATGCTAAACAGGGGCTACCGCGCTGGAGCTGCAGAGTCTTTGTGTGGTAAAGCTTTTAGATAAATTTAACTGATAACTTCTGCAAAAGGACTGACCTTTGTGTTCATTAAAGAATAGATTATGGAAAACAGCTTTTCATTCACCTAGGTCATAAAATGTCAATAGGCCCCAAGGCTAGAAGATGATGTACAAGACCCTCACAAACAAAGAAGTATGCAGAAAACACCCTTGTTTCGTGAAGAACAAGCTGATGTAACGTTAAACTATCTTCCCCTTAGAAATGTACTAATTTAGGGTATAAAAGCCACGGTAAAAAATAAAGTATTGCCAGACTCTGTCAGACCCTGCAAGCATCCCCGTCTGGTCATTCTCTCTCTCTCTCTCTGTCTCTCTCTGTCTCTCTCTCTCTCTCTCCCCGTTGCAGACTTGGCCCTATCAAGGATAGTCTCACGTGTCTTCTCTCTCTCTCTCTCGCTGAGGCCGTTCATCCTGAGGGTATCCCCTGCATCCTGCCAGGCTGGACCCCAGCAGAAAAGTTCAGTTTTCTTTCCAATTCCAAAGAAGGGCTATGCCAAAATCTGTTCATTCTGCTGTACCATAGCATGCAAGCTCTCATTTCACATGCTAGTAAGGTTATGCTCAAAATCCTTCAAGCTGGGCTTCAGCAGTACATGAACCAAGAACTTCCGTATATACTAACTGTGTTTGGAAAAGGCAGAAGAACCAGAGATCAAACTTTCAATATTCCTTGAATCATAGAGAAAGCAAGGGAATTCAGGGAAAAAAAAAAAACAAACACATCTACTTCTATTTCATTGACCATGCTAAAACCTTTAACTGTATGGATCACAACAAACTGGAAAATTCTTAAAGAGATGGGAATACCAGACCACCTTACCTGTCTCCTAAGAAACCTGTATGCAGGTCAAGAAGCAACAGTTAGAACCTTACATGGAACAATGAACTGGTTCAAAATTGGGAAAGGAGTACAACAAGGCTGTATATTGTCATTCTGTTTATTTAACTTATATGCAGAGTACATCATATGAAATGCTGGACTGGATGAGTCACAAGTTGAAATCAAGATTGCCAGGAGAAATATCAACAGTTTCACATATTCAGATGATACCACCCTCATGGCAGAAAGTGAAGATGAACTAAAGAGGCTCTTGACAAGAGTGAAAGAAGAAAGTGGAAAAGCTGGCTTAAAACTCAACGTTCAAAAAACAAATATCATGGCATCTGGTCCCATCACTTCATGGCAAATAGGTCAGGGAAAAGTGGAAACAGTGGCAGGTTTTATTTTCTTGGACTTCAAGATGACTGGGAACTGTGACTGCCACCATGAAATTAAAAGACACTTGACCTTTGGAAGGAGAAAGCTATGACAAACCCAGACAGCACATTAAAAAGTAGAGACACTACTTTGCTGACAAAGGTCCCTATAGTCAAAGTTATTGGCTTTTCCAGTAGTCATATGAATGTAAGAGTTGGATCATAATGAAGGCTGAGCACAAAAGAATTAATGCTTTCTAATTGCGGTGCTAGAGAAGACTCTTGAGAGCTCCTTAGACTGCAAGGAGATCAAACCAGTCAATCGTAAAGGAAATCAACCTTGAATACTCATTGGAAGGACTAATGCTGAAGTTCCAAAATTTTAGCCACCTGATGTGAAGAGCAGACTCTTTGGAAAAGACCCTGATGCTGGGAAAGATTGAAGGCAAAAGGAGAAGAGGGCAGCAAAGGATGAGATGGTTAGATAGCATCACTGACTCAATGGACATGAATTTGAGCAAACTCCAGGAGATAGTGAAGGACAGGGAAGCCTGGTGTGCTGCAGTCCATGGGGTCACAAAGAATCGGACATGACTTAGAGACTAAACAACAAGAGTGTCACACCATAACTAATTTGTTTTCAATTCAAAACTAAGATCAAGACATATTTGATTACACTGTCACAGCCAGGAAACTGTATTATATAGGAAACATTTTCAATGAGAAATAAGTGAAGCCAGGTACTCACTAATGGATTTAATTTTAATCCTAATACCATAATTAATGAAGGACTAGCAAGCCTGGCATGCTGAAGTCTATGGAGTCACAAAGAGTCAGACATGACTTATTGACTGAACAACAACAACAAATTATATTTTAATAAGCTTTCTTCAACTTTACCTGACTAATATGCTTACAGGTAAGAATAAGTACATATCTGTATGTGTACAGGGGTCTGGTTGTCCCAGTGGGATCCTAAGCTAATAAAAGTCTGACATGACTCAATGTTATATCTAGGCCCTCACACTGTTCCCATCACAAGAACAGTCATTATAATATGTACTCTAATCATCATATAACAAAGCATCCAGAAGCTATGATTTGTCATTATTGTACTTGCTCCTCGTTAAAATGTAAAATCAAAATTATTAATAAATGTATTAATAATATGACTAATGCATTAATAAAAAGATATTATGGTGAGAGATGAAATATTATTTTTGATACTTCATTAAAACAAAGGTTCCTCATGAATAAACCACAAGGTAAGATTATCAGTGGTCCATCTGTTATCAACTCAATAGATTTTCTTTTGTTTATTTTTGCATTTCTCTCAAGTATTTATAAGTAAGAACAAAGAATTTACCAAAAGGGCCTTAAGAGTACTCACAGCTTGACTAAACTTCAGGCGTTTCTTAAAACTAATTTGCATTGGAGTATAAGTGTGTGTTAGTCACTTAGTCGTGCCCGACTCTTTGCGACCCCATGGGCTGCAGCCCACCAGGCTCCTCTGTCCATGAGATTTTCCAAGCAAGGATACTGGAGTGGATTGCCATTTCCTTCTCCAGGGTATCTTCCCAACCCAGGGGTCGAACCCAGGTCTCCCGCATTGCTGGCGGATTCTTTATCAGCTGAGCCACAGGGGAAGCTGTATTGGAGCATAGTTGCTTATAATGTTGTGCTAGTTTCTGCTGCATAGCAAAGTGAATCAGGTGTATATACACACACAGACACACACTTTTTAAGACTCTTTTCCAATACAATTCATTATAGAGTATTGAATACAGTAGACCCTTATTATTTATCTACTTTATATATAATAGTGTGTATATATCAACCCCAATCTCCCAATTTATCCCAGGCAGTTTTTTCTTGATCTCCTATTTTTTTGAGCATCTACTTTCAAAAACGCATAAATTCCGTCTCTACCATTATGATATGTGGACATTTTATAACCCAAGACTGTCTTTCTCCAGAACCTGGTTGCCTTTCTTCCTAAAAGGAATCATTAAGGAAAACGGGATCCCTTTATTCAAGTCTGTGTGGAGAGTTGGGAACCTCACCTCCATAAGTGCTGATGACAAAGCACAGATGGCAGACTTTGATGCTGAGGACCTGTAGTGCGTTCTAATTAGCTTACTCAGTGTTTACAAATCACTCCAATCACTTGTTTCAGGGGAGCTGGTTTCAGTCTCCCTCCTTGCAATAGTCTTGATCTTTATCACAATGTCTTGAATAAAGCTTTCTTTGCTTATTTCTGTCCAGTGCAATGTTTTTTGGATGATCTGAGGCATCTTTCTGTAACCAAATATCTAAAGAAAAAATCTTACTCCCAAAATCTATAATGATAGTTGCTTCAGTCAGTTTGGGGTACACTAACAAAAAACCATGGGTGAGGTGGTTTAAACGATTATTATTTGTTTCTCATTGTTCTAAAGGTTGAGTGTTCAAGGCCAGGATGCATCTAGATCAGGTTCTGGTGAATGCCTCTTACTTAGATTTTGCCACCTTCTCATTTATCTTCATGAGGCTGAAAGAGAGAAAGGACTAGCTTTATTTCTCTTTTTATAAAGATGGTAATGTCATGGGGCTCCACCCTCATGACCTAATTACCTCCCAAAGGCCCCACCCACTGGGACCATCCCACTGAATGTTAGGGTTTCAATGTACGAATTTATGTGGGGATGCAAGATGCAGTCCATAGCAATAATAGCTCATTTTATTTATAGTTAGCAGAATTTAGTTAGGGAAGAAGGCAATGGCAACCCACTCCAGTACTTTTGCCTGGAGAATCCCATGGACGGAGGAGCCTGGTGGGCTGCAGTCCATGGGGTCGCGAAGAGTCAGACACGACTGAGAGACTTCACTTTCACTTTTCACTTTCATGCACTGGAGAAGGAAATGGCAACCCACTCCAGTTTTCTTTCCTGGAGAATCCCAGGGACGGAGGAGCCTGGTGGGCTGCCGTCTATGGGGTCGCACAGAGTCGGACACAACTGACGTGACTTAGCAGCAGCAGGAGCAGCAGAATTTAGTTAGAATGTTCAAGGTGCTGCACTTTTAACTGTGATATTCTCTAAGGTGGTTCTATTTCATTGACTTTACATAATTTATCGTGTTTAATTATTATAAATATTCATCAACTTTAATAAACAGTTGTTGAATCAACTATAGGAAATTTTTTTAAAAATCCAATATGTTTCTTGGTCAAAGAAATGCAAATCTACTTGGCAATTGGAGCTATATTAAAACTCAGTTAATTCTTCAACACTGAAATCATTTTAGGTCACTACAAGTTCATTTAATGTTCTTTGACTAACATATATTGAATGTGCCCTTCTTTTCTCAGCAAACAGCTATAAGTTCATTATCTGAAGTATAGACACATCATAAATCAAATCTGTTGAAATAAGTGCATCAATGATGTACCATTATTATCACTTCCAAAATGTTTTAAGCATTTTGAGAGATATAAATTACCACATGTGCTTTACAAAATACTCAGCTCATTTTATGAATGTATCAGGATATTTCCATTGCATATCATTTGTGAGGGAAAATTTATATCATGATCCTGAAATATTAATGAGTCCATTTTGGCAAGCATCCTTAGAAATATTCAAAATTGCTTAATAGAAAAGTTTGTCTTAAAATACCTGTAGCTATTTTCACAATCAGTAAAATATTTTAAAGGGATATTTAACCCTTAATAAGAATATTAGTCATAATATCCTTCCCCCTTTTCCTTCTCACTCCAAAATAACAAAAATATTTAAATTACTGATGTTTTTGAAAACAAAATAAATATCTTCATGATATAAGTGAAAGGAACTGTAATAAAAGCAGAGTCATGGGGACTTCCCCAGTGGCCCAGTGGTTAAGAATCTGCCTGCCAAAGCAGGGGACACGGGTTTGATCCCTGGTCTGGGAAGATCCCATGTGCCACAGAGCAACCAAGTCTGTGCACCACAACTACTGGGCCAGGGCTCTAGAGCCTGCATGTTGCAACTACTCGAGCCTGTGTGTTAGAGCCTGTGCTCCACAACAAGGGAGTAGCACCCATTGACCACAACTAGAGAGAATTGAGCACAGCAATGCAGGCCCAGCACAGCCAAAAGTAAATAAATAAAAATTAAAAAAAATTAAAGACACTGACAAATTGAAAACATACATGCAACACAATGAAAATGTTAATTTTTGTAAAAAGAAAAATTTCATTTCAGTTCAGTTCAGTTGCTCAGTCGTGTCCAACTCTTTGCAACCCCATGAACCACAGCACGCCAGGCCTCCCTGTCCATCACCAACTCCTGGAGTCTACCCAAACCCATGTCCATTGAGTCGGTGATGCCATCCAACCATCTCATCCTCTGTCGTCCCCTTCTCCTCCTGCCCTCAATCTTTCCCAGCATCAGGGTCTTTTCAAATGAGTCAGCTCTTTGCATCAGGTGGCCAAAGTATTGGAGTTTCAACTTCAACATCAGTCCTACCAATGAACACCCAGGACTGATCTCCTTTAGGATGGACTGGTTGGCTCTTGCAATCCAAGGGACTCTCAAGAATCTTCTCCAACACCACAGTTCAAAAGCATCAATTCTTCAGTGATCAGCTTTCTTTATAGTCTGGCACTCAAATCCATACATGACTACTGGGAAAATGATAGCCTCGACAACATGGACCTATGCTGACAAAACAATATCTCTGCTTGTTATTATGCTGTCTAGGTTGGTAACAACTTTCCTTCTAAGGAGTAAGTGTGTTTCAATTTCATGTCTGCAATCATCATCTTCAGAGACTTTGGAGCCCCAAAAACTAGTCAGCCACTGTTTCTGTTGTTTCACCATCTATTTGACATGAAGTGATGCAGTTTTCTGAATGTTGAGCTTTAAGCCAACTTTTTCACTCTCCTCTTTCACTTTCATCAAAAGGCTCTTTAGTTCTTTTTCACTTTCTGCCATAAGGGTGGTGTCATCTGTATATCTGAGGTTATTGATATTTCTTCTGGCAATCTTGATTCATGTTTGTGCTTCATCCAGCCCACAGTTTCTCATGATGTACTCTGCATAAGTTAAATAAGCAGGGTGACAGTATACAGCCTTGACATACTCCTTTTCCTATTTGGAACCAGTGTGTTGTTCCATATCCAGTTCTAACTGTTGCATCCTAATCTGCACACAGGTTTCTCAAGAGGCATGTCAGGTGGTCTGGTATTCCCATATCTTTCAGAATTTTCCACAGTTTATTATGATCCACACAGAGGCTTTGGCACAGTCAATAAAGCAGAAATAGACGTTTTTTTCTGGAACTCTAGCTTTTTTGATGATCCAGCAGATGTTGGCAGTTTCATCTCTGGTTCCTATGTCTTTTCTAAAACCAACTTGAACATCTGGAAGTTCACAGTTCACCTGTTGCTGAAGCCTGGCTGAGATAATTTTGAGCATTACTTTACTAGCATGTGAGATGAGTGTAATTGTGCAGTAGTTTGAGCATTCTTTGGCATTGCCTTTCTTTGGGATTGGAGTGAAAACTGACCTTTTCCAGTCCTGTGGCCACTGCTGAGTTTTCCAAATTTGCTGATATATTGAGTGCAGCACTTTCACAGCATCATCATTTTAGGATTTTAAATAGCTCACCTGGAATTCCATCACTTCAACTAGCTTTGTTCGTAGTGATACTTCCTAAGGCCCACTTGACTTCACATACCAGAATGGATGGTTCTAGGTGAGTGTGAGTGATCACACCAACGTGATTATCTGGGTCGTTAAGATCTTTTTTTGTACAGTTCTTCTGTGTATTCTTGCCACCTCTTCTTAATATCTTCTGCTTCTGTTAGGCCTATACGATTTCTGTCCTTTATCAAGCCCATCTTTACGTGAAATGTCCCCTTGGTATGTCTAGTTTTCTTGAAGAGATCTCTAGTCTTTCCCATTCTATTGTTTTCTTCTATTTCTTTGCATTGATAGCTGAGAAAGACTTTCTTATCTCTCCTTGCTATTCTTTGGCCATTTACATTCGAATGGGAATATCTTTCCTTTCTCCTTTTCTTTTTGCTTCTCTTCATTTCACAGCTATTTGTAAGTATCCTCAGACAGCCATTTTGATTTCTTGAGGAGGATGTACAGGGTACTAAATAAAGAATACAAGTTTATAAGGAGATAAAGAATATTTTGTTTATAAGGAGATTAAGTCTTATACTTAGTATAATTTAGGGAAGTCTGGTAACTCAGGAATAGTAGAATTGTGTGCAGATTATAATTGGGAGGGGCGGGCATACAGTCAGTATTGTATAATCTTTATTGAGAACCTCAGCCCACAGGTTAGAGGTCAGTTCAGTTAAGTCGCTCAGTCATGTCCGACTCTCCATGACCCCATGAATCGCAGCACGCCAGGCTTCCCTGTCCATCACCAACTCCCGGAGTTTAATCAAACCCATGTCCATCGAGTCGGTGATGCCATCCAGCCATCTCATCCTCTGTCGTCCCCTTCTCCTCCTGTCCCCAATCTCTCCCAGCATCAGGGTCGTTTCCAATGAGTCAACTCTTCGCATGACGTGGCCAAAGTATTGGAGTTTCAGCTTCAACATTAGTCCTTCCAATGAACACCTGGGACTGATCTCCTTTAGAATGGACTGGTGGATCTCCTTGCAGTCCAAGGGACTCTCAAGAGTCTTCTTCAACAGCATAGTTCAAAAGCATCAATTGTTTGGTACTTACCTTTCTTTACAGCCCACGTCTCACATCCACACATGACCACTGGAAAAATGATAGCCTTGACCAGATGGACCTTTGTTGGCAAAGTAATGTCTGCTTTTTAATATGCTATCTAGGTTGGTCATAACTTTCCTTCCAAGGAGTAAGCGTCTTTTAATTTCATGGCTGCAATCACCATCTGCAGTGATTTTGGAGCCCCCAAAAATAAAGTCTGACACTGTTTCCACTGTCTCCCCATCTATTTCCCATGAGGTGATGGGACCAGATGCCATGATCTTAGTTTTCTGAATATTGAGCTTTAAGCCAACTTTTTCACTCTCCTCTTTCACTTTCATCAAAAGATTTTTTAGTTCCTCTTCACTTTCTGCCATAAGGGTGGTGTCATCTGCATATCTGAGGTTATTGATATTTCTCCTGGCAATCTTGATTCCAGCTTGTGCTTCTTCCAGCCCAGCGTTTCTCATGATGTACTCTGCATATAGTTAAATAAGCAGGGTGACAATATATAGCCTTGACATACTCCTTTTCCTATTTGGAACCAGTCTGTTGTTCCACGTCCCAGTTCTAACTGTTGCTTCCTGACCTGCATACAGGTTTCTCAAGAGGCAGGTCAGGTGGTCTGGTATTCCCATCTCTCTCAGAATTTTCCACAGTTTATTTTGATCCACACTGTTGACGCTTTGGCATGTGCCTCCAGTGTGCAACCTAGAAGCTGTCCTCTGGAGACTGCAGCGAATGTCGGACAGAGGCCTTCTCCATGTGCTATCCAGGCCTTCAGGTCTCAGGGCAGGTGGGTGAGATGGGGGCCCAGGAGAGTTTGAGGACTGTGTCCCACAGAGCCTGAGTCCTCGCATGGGCACCCACAGTCCAGGTCCTGGCCTGAAGCCTCTCCCAAATCCCTGCCTCCATGACAATAAACTGCAGCAGTTGATATGGGCATGGTCCCCAGAGCACTGGGCAGCTGGAGGATGTGACCCTGGATATTAAGGTAAGAGTTCATCAGCTCTGTCTCTCTGTTCACGTTTCCACACTTGGTCCAGTGTTGATCAGTTGTCCACCCCCAGGAGGAGTCAGGAGGTTAGGTTGGTGTGCAAGGATCTTATACATCATTTCCTAACTTCTGTGGTTGGGACCTCTCTCAAAGAGGGTAATTGTTGTGAACTGGATTAACCCGATTGGTATTTGCTGCAAGTGCGTCTCTCCAGTTTAAATGAAAAGCCTGAGGCCTGGCTGGATCCTGGGCGAGAGGCTCCCTCAGAGTTGAAGTCTGGGTGGGGTCTGGGACCTGTCTCTGAGGTGCTGCCAGCTGAGACCTGCCCCCCCTAGCCAGGGCCGAGCACTGGTGGGAGGACCCAGACTGGGTGCTGGATGGGTGTCCTCCTAAACCATGGCAGAATAACCTGCTGGTCCAGGACCCCTCCTCCTGGCCTGGGCCTGGACCCCAGAGGTAGAGGGTGATGCCCGGGACCTGACCCTTTCTTGTCAGAAGTGAGAGTAGCACTTGGTTTACAGGGACATCATGACCTGATCATGACCTGACCTCAAGAGCAGAGACATTGACCCCGGAAGTAACCAGGCCACCCCCTCAGCTTTCCCAGCAAAGGGCTTTGCTGAAAGCTCTCTGGGAGCTCAGGGCTTTTTTTTTTTTTTTTTTTGTCTTTTTTCCTGTGTGTCCCTGCAGTAAGGCTCTCTCTGCTCCTGTTTTGGTGTTGTCTGGCCTCACTGTGTGTTAGGAACACAGACTTGTGATCAGTACCAAGATGATATTCTAATAAAGAACAGAATCTCTTTTTATTCTCAGTGTGTTAGCTTCAACCCTCCTCACCCTGAAATGTTCACTATCAACCATATTTTGGGGAGCAGGCCATTTTCTCTCATATAAATTATTTTCATAATCAGAGAGGAATGTGTGAGCATGAGATCCAATTTTTGAAATAAAATGTTTACTCTGAACAAGCAGACTTGTCCATGGAATTGCACTTTCTGCACAGCAGCAGTTGGACTCGTCCTGTGCAGAGACCAGTTAACTCTAAGAGTCCTGTGATGAATTGTCACCCCCTAATGTGATAACACACATTCTGCTTTCTGTACCAACTGCCACTTTGTGAAGAGAGGTTCACATATGATGTCAAGTGAGAAGAGCTCACCGTCAATCTTGAGGGTTTGAAATGGCCAGCCTAAACTGTTATTCTGGATTTAGGTTCCTACTGATTCTCTGAAGGCTGGTCCTTCACATGGGCTGGTTAACTTTTACTGATGTATCTTCCTCATTTTTTTTTTTTTTTCATTTCCATCACTCTGATTTTTATACTGAGTTACAGCTCTATTTTATACTTTGCTTTATTCCTTAAGTTTTATTTTTAATTCTTCCATCAGCTGGCTGCTTTAAATATCTTCCTAAATTTAGAAAAATGTGCAATTTCCTAGTGCCAGTTTCATACACACTCTACTGGAGAATGGGCTTCCTTTGTAGCTCAGTCGGTAAAGAGTCTGACTGAAATGCAGGAGACCTGGGTTCAATTCCTGGGTAGGGAAGATCCCCTGGAGAAGGAAATTGAAACCCACTCCAGTGTTCTTGCCTGGAAAATGCCACAGAGAGAGGAGCCTGAAAGGTTATAGTCTATTGGGTCGCAAGACTTGGATGCAACTGAGTAACTAAGCACACCAGAGAATAGATGGAAATCACTCTAGTTTTCCTACAGTGTTATAAATTTACTTTACAGTTTTGTTTGATTCCTTAATCTATGTTTTTTTATTCTTCTGTTAACTGGCTGCCTTAAATATCTTCCTAAATTTAGAAATATGTACAATTTCCCAGTGTCCGTTTTGTACACACCCTACCAGAGAACAGATGGAAAGACCTGAAGCAGGAGAACCGTGAGGTCTCCCCAACAATAGACATCACAGGAAAAGGGAACTACAGCTCAACTCTTCTAAATGTAGCTGCTCAAATCTACAAGTACTAGCAGTGTAAACCCGGAGACTTTTAAGAAGGAAAGACATGGAGATTTACTGATGGGATTGCCATGGGTAGATGTGGACAGGATCACTGTTCGGCTGTTGCCAAGGTTTCCCTGGTGACTCAGACAGTAAAGAATCTGCCTGCAATGAGGAGACCTGGGTTCAACCCTGGAAAGGTACCCTGGAGGAGGGCATGGCCACCCACCCCAATTCTCCTGCCTGAAGAGTCCCCATGGACAGAGGAGCCTGGTGGACTGCAGTCCATGGAGTCACAAAGAGTCTGACATGACTGATCAACTAAGCACAATCTTACATGTTCACATGTCTAGGTAGTTTGGTGAGGCGGGTCAGTGCTGTTGGGTTTGTAGGATGAACATTTGGTCACTGAGGGAAGGACGGTCTGTCTGTTAGTCCTCAAGGAGAATCTTGGGGTGCTCTCTCCAGGCTGTGAGTATAGAGATTATTTTCAAATGAATATGGGGCTCTGCTGTCTTCCACTACAAGGTCTATATTATGATGAGTAGTTGATAGGGTCAGAGTTTTAGTGAGGAAAGACTTGAGCTCATGCCCATTTGTAGCTAGTGCTTGGTCCAAGCTGCTCAAATCAGTGCTCAGATCAACTGTGAGACTTTAAGCATCACAGATGTAAGTCACCAAAGCCTAGCACAGATGGCCATCTCCCCAGCTAATGCACTTTAACTGCTCATCCAGGCTTGGGCAGTGGAAGGTAAACTAATCCGTTGTAGAGTCATCACGTGACCTTTGGTTTAGAAGGTTCTGGGCTCTGAGCCAATTTTGTGGCCAAACAGACCACTCTTCACTCAGCAAGGTGACCTGGGCTTTGAGAAGGCTGCTTGTAAGATGTTTGAACATGCTAAGAAGCTGGGGAGGATGGACAGAGTTGGAATCCTGTGGTCTTTCTGAGGGGCTTTGCTCAGAAGAAACTTGTGTTTGGGATCAGGAATTGAAATATAGAGACAAATGGTAGGAGGGGGATTGGAACTCTTATTGGACTCAGACATCTTTCCCAGGGCATCACTCATCACAGAAAACTAGGGGCAGGAGAATTTGAAGGGGGAAGCTCCTGGCTCAGGGGTTCAGCACAGGTCTCTGGGGTGCAGGCATCTGTGTCTTCAGGGAATTTTAGCACCCTCTACTGTAACATGTAGGTTACAGCCCCCACAGTGTCCCCGCTTCCTCCACAGCAGGGCTGGGTGTCAGAGGAGGTGATAATAGATACTCTCCATGAGCTGTAAAGCCTTGTTTCTGTGAAAAAGCTGAAGAGTAAGTTTCCATCCCCACTTATTGGTGCCATCCAAATGCCCTCTCTGCTTTCAACCACCAGATGCACCTTATTCTTGCCATGGTTCAAGACTGAATACTTTCAGAGCACTTATGAAGCACAGCCCTTTACTTTTCTGTTTATTTATTTGTCTATCTATATTTATTTATTTGTCTGCATCTGGTCTTTCTTAGTTGTGGCACACGGGATCTTCATTGCATCATGCAGATCCTTCATTGCAGTGCATTGACTCTCTAGTTGTGGCATTTGGGCTCAGTAGTTGCAACGTGTGGGCTTGGTTGCTCCGAGGCATGTGGGACCTTAGTTTCCTGACCTGAAATCAAAACCCTGTCCCCTGCGTTGTGAGGCAGGTTCTTACCCACTGGATGCCAGGGAGGTCCCTCCTTTATTTTTCTAATATTTTACCTGTACTTAATCATTTTGGCCTCATAATACTAAAAATAGGCCATGTTAACATTTCTCCAACTCAGTACAGGAAATTGAGGCAAAGAGAGATCCAAATGTCTTTCCCATGTACCTGCTTCTCCTGAACAGGATCTGAATTCAGTCCATCAGCATGGTCACCATGCTCTGCTGAGCTTCTAGGTCTGTTAAATAGAGATAATTGCACACACAGCCAGTCTGTGGGTGTTTTCAGTGCACATAAACCGCAGACCTTCCTAACTCCACCTTGGATTCAGGAGGCCCTGCTAGGCATCTGGTGAGGAAGGGGATGAGAGGATTGAATTGTGGATCAATGATTATTAGTTTCCCATGTGGTCCTCTGCCAGTAAGATGTCAACAGCTCTCTCCATTTTAATGCATTTCACAGGATGCTTTGCCCAGAAGGCCAGAAGAACCATTCCTCAAAAGTCAAGAACATCAACTACCAGCTGAGTCAAGAGGGTTCATAGTTGGCCACGAAAATGGGTGACCCAGTTGAAGGTACTGTGGAAATTTTCTCATTAAGTTCACTCAAGAATAATTATTGTAATATGTTCAGTGCCTCATATTTAAGAAAAAACTGAAATATTAAGCAATGTTCTTCTTTTATTTCATGTGTTCAAACTGAAACTATATCAGTCGGTACTGTTTTAGCTATGGAAGGAAAGATGCCTTTAAAGTTCAGTATTTGCTTTGTGTTTAAGAATGAATATAGTCTCTAGCTATGGTTTTGACATTAGCTAATTTTTTAACATTAGATATGATATGTTTCTCCATGAAGTCATGTTTCAAGAATGCTTTAAATAATTGGGTTTTATTTAGAACAGGATAACATTGGTGTAAAAAGTTTACAGACAATTCCTATATCCTATCACTCCAGTTTCAGCTAAATATGTTACTAACAGATAACATATGTAAGGTACGTTTATTGTGATTAGGGAGAGAATATATTTTTAGTAATTAAATCAATAGTTCACCTAAGATTCTCACTTTGTGTTGTTACATTCAATAATACTGAAATGGAGCAGGACTGTCTGTTCATTGCCTGCCCCCCCCACCCCCACCCCATCGTCCCTTTGCTCTGCCTGCCTTTTGCCTGTGGAAAACTTTAACCAGAGACAAGTTAAAATACTGAAACAAAAGAGAAGACAAAAATACTGAAACAAAGGAAAACAATAAAAGGAGACTAAATAATATAGTCATGAAGTACAGTCATGTACTAAGAACTAAGGAACCTTTAGTTCTTTCTCAAGGGCTATATATAATGTCCTGAACCATATCCTGTGAACTGTCTTACAGATACCAAAACACCAGGTGAGGAAGTTAACTACATAAAGACCAGACTCTATCCAGGATTTGAGCTGTCACAATTCTGAGAACTGACCACAAGGAAATGGTAACAAGCACACCCCAGAACTGAAGATTAATTGCCTGAAACAATCAAGACGATGCTAGTCAGATTGATGATGACCGATTTGAGAATGACTGTGCTGTTTCTTCATGTAACCTCCCCTCCCACTCTGTCTATAACGGCTCTCAGCCCCTTTGTCAGGGGTGGGGTTAGGGGAGTCAGCTTTTGGATAGATGCCTGCCACCTTTCCCCCTGCCCCAGTTGCCAGCATCTGAAATAAAGCAAACTTTCCTTTCCACCAACCTGGCCTGCTTATTGGCTTTTGAGTGGCGAGCAGCCAGACCCCCCACACATACTTTTCAATAACAATATTTTAAATATTAAAAATGTTGTTTATCACCTTTATGGTAACTTATAGAATTCGGTACATTAATGCTCATAGTGTATTCTGAGTAGTTAAGAGAGAAATGACCCAATACCATTGTGTGATGAATGGATAATGAAATATATACCCAGAATGGAATACTATTCAACAACAAAAATGAATTAAGGATTGAAATATGCTACAAAATAAATGGCCCAAATAATGCAAAGATATATTATGGTTAGTGAAATAAGGCAGACACAGAATGACAAATATTGTATGATTCCACTGCTTTAACGTACATAGAATAGGCAAACTAATGGAAACTGAAAGTAGAAATTAGAAATTACCAAAAGAGAAATAGTAATTACCAAAAACAGGAGACAAGAGGGAAAGTGGATTATGACTTAATGGGTACAGAGGTTATGTTGTATCTGATGACAAAGATTTAGATGTAGATGATGTTGCTAAGTACACAACATCATGAAAGTATAAAATGCTATGGAATGTTTTAGTTCTTAAAAATTATGAAAAGAATAAATACAGTGTATCTTTGATCACAATGCTCAACTGCTAAGTTGTGTCTGACTGTTGTGAGCCCATGGACAGCAGCACACCAGGCTTCCCTGTCCTTCACTATCTCCTGGAGCCTTTGCTCAAATTCATGTCCATTGAGTCAATGATGCCATCCAACCATTTCATTCTCTGTACCTCCACTTTCCTCTGCCCTCAATCTTTCCCAGCATCAGGGTCTTTTCCAGTGAGTCAGCTCTTCACATCAGGTGGTCAAAGTATTGGAGCTTCAGCATCAGTCCTTCCAATGAATATTCAGGGTTGACTTCCTTTAGGATTGACTGGTTTGATCTCCTTGCTGTCCAAGGGACTCTGCAGAGTCTTTTCAGCTCTACTGTTCTAAGCATCGATTCTTTGGCACTCAGCCTTCTTTATGGTCCAAGTCTCACAACTGTACATGACTATTGAAACATCATGTGATTTTTAGTGCTTCTCTTTGTCATACTGACAATTTCAAGTTGATCAGTTTCCCCTTAGCTAGAAAACTAAAGGTTTTCTGTCTCATTCCTGAAATGTACGTTTCCATTGCTTTCCTCCACCCACCAGAAAGGTTGCCCAATAGATCTCAACCCACACCCATACACTCTATCAATAGAAACCCTTCAGGACAGAAGGGAATGGCAGGACATACTTAAAGTAATGAAAGAGAATAACCTACAACCTAGATTACTGTACCCAGCAAGGATCTCATTCAGATATGAAGGAGAACTCAAAAGCTTTACAGACAAGCAAAAGCTGAGAGAATTCAGCACCACCAAACCAGCTCTTCAACAAATACTAAAGGATCTTCTCTAGACAGGAAACACAGAAAGGTGGTATAAACGTGAACCCCAAACAACAAATTAAATGGCAACGGGACCATACCTATCAATAATTACCTTAAATGTAAATGGGTTGAATGCCCCAACCAAAAGACAAAGGCTGGCTGAATGGATACAAAAGCAAGACCCCTATATATGCTGTCTACAAGAGACCCACCTCAAAGCAAGGGACACATACAGATTAAAAGTGAAGGGCTGGAAAAAAATATTCCACGCAAACGGAGACCAAAAGAAAGCAGGAGTCGCAATACTCATATCAGATAAAATAGACTTTCAAATTAAGTCTGTGAAAAGAGACAAAGATGGACACTACATAATGATCAAAGAATCAATCCAAGAAGAAGATATAACAATTATAAATATATATGCACCCAACATAGGAGCACCGCAATATGTAAGGCAAACGCTAACGAGTATGAAAGAGGAAATTAATAGTAACACAATAATAGTAGGAGACTTTAATACCCCACTCACAACTATGGATAGATCAACTAAACAGAAAATTAACAAGGAAGCACAAACTTTAACGGACACAATAGACCAGCTAGGCCTAATTGACATCTATAGGATGTTTCACCCCAAAACAATCAACTTCACCTTTTTCTCAAGTGCACACGGAACCTTCTCCAGAATAGATCACATCCTGGGCCATAAATCTAGTCTTGGTAAATTCAAAAAGATTGAAATCATTCCAGTCATCTTTTCTGACCACAGTGCAGTAAGATTAGATCTCAATTACAGGAAAAAAATTATTAAAAATTCAAACATATGGAGGCTAAACAACATGCTTCTGAATAATCAACAAATCATAGAAGAAATCAAAAAAAATCAAAATATGCATAGAAATGAATGAAAATGAAAACACAGCAACCCAAAACCTATGGGACACTGTAAAAGCAGTGGTAAGGGGAAGATTCATAGCATTACAGGCCTACCTCAAAAAACAACAAAAAAGTCAAATAAATAACCTAACTCTACACCTAAAGCAACTAGAGGAAGAAGAAATGAAGAACCCCAGGGTTAGTAGAAGAAAAGAAATCTTAAAAATTAGGGCAGAAATAAATGCAAAAGAAACTGAAGAGATCATAGCAAAAGTTAACAAAGCTAAAAGCTGGTTTTTTGAAAAAAAATGCAAAATTGACAAACCATTAGCAAGACTCATTAAGAAACAAAGGGAGAAGAACCAAATTAACAAAATTAGAAACGAAAATGGAGAGATCACAACAGACAACACTGAAATACAAAGGATCATAAGGAGACTACTACCAGCAGCTCTATGCCAATAAAATGGACAACTTGGAAGAAATGGACAAGTTCTTAGAGAAGTATAACTTTCCAAAACTGAACCAGGAAGAAATAGAAGATCTTAACAAACCCATCACAAGCAAGGAAATTGAAACTGTAATCAGAAATCTTCCAGCAAACAAAAGCCCAGGACCAGATGGCTTCACAGCTGAATTCTACCAAAATTTAGAGAAGAGCTAACACCTATCTTACTCAAACTCTTCCAGAAAATTGCAGAAGAAGGTAAACTTCCAAACTCATTCTATGAGGCCACCATCACCCTAATTCCAAAACCAGACAAAGATGCCACAAAAAAAGAAAGCTAAAGGCCAATATCACTGATGAACATAGATGCAAAAATCCTTAACAAAATTCTAGCAAACAGAATCCAACAACATATTAAAAAAATCATATATCATGATCAAGTGGGCTTTATCCAAGGAATGCAAGGATTCTTTAATATCTGCAAGTCAATCAATGTAATACACCACATTAACAAATTGAAAGATAAAAACCATATGATTATCTCAATAGATGCAGAAAAAGCCTTTGACAAAATTCAACATCCATTTATGATTAAAACTCTCCAGAAAGCAGGAATAGAAGGAACATACCTCAATGTAATAAAAGCTATATATGACAAACCCACAGCAAGCATCACCCTCAATGGTGAAAAATTGAAAGCATTTCCCCTGAAATCAGGAACAAGACAAGGGTGCCCACTCTCACCACTACTATTCAACATAGTTTTGGAAGTGTTGGCCACAGCAATCAGGGCAGAAAAAGAAGTAAAAGGAATCCAGATAGGAAAAGAAGAAGTGAAACTCTCTCTGTTTGCAGATGACATGATCCTCTACATAGAAAACCCTGAAGACTCTACCAGAAAATTACTAGAGCTAATCAACGAATACAGTCAAGTTGCAGGATATAAAATTAACACACAGAAATCTCTTGCATTCCTATACACTAACAATGAGAAAACAGAAAGAGAAATTAAGGAAACAATACCATTCATCATTGCAACAAAAAGAATAAAATACTTAGGAGTATATCTACCTAAAGAAACAAAAGACCTATACATAGAAAACTATAAAACACTGATGAAAGAAATCAAAGAGGACACAAACAGATGGAGAAATATACCGTGTTCATGGATTGGAAGAATCAATATTGTCAAAATGGCTATACTACCCAAAGTAATCTATAGATTCAATGCAATCCCTATCAAATTACCAATGGTATTTTTCACAGAACTAGAACAAATAATTTCACAATTTGTATGGAAATACAAAAAAACTCGAATAGCCAAAGTAATCCTGAGAAAGAAGAATGGAACTGGAGGAATCAATCTGCCTGACTTCAGACTCTACTACAAAGCCACAGTCATCAAGACAGAATGGTACTGGCACAAAGACAGAAATATAGATCAATGGAACAGAATAGAAAGCCCAGAGATAAATCCACGAACCTATGGTCACCTTACCTTCGACAAAGGAGGCAAGGATATACAATGGAAAAAAGATAACCTCTTTAACAAGTGGTGCTGGGAAAACTGGTCAACCACCTGTAAAAGAATGAAACTAGAACACTTTCTAACACCATACACAAAAATAAACTCAAAATGGATTAAAGACCTAAATGTAAGACCAGAAACTATCAAACTCCTAGAGGAGAACATAGGCAAAACACTCTCCGACATAAATCACAGCAGGATCCTCTATGACCCACATCCCAGAATTTCAGAAATAAAAACAACAATAAACAAATGGGACCTAATGAAACTTAAAACCTTTTGCACAACAAAGGAAACTATAAGCAAGGTGAAAAGACAGCCCTCAGATTGGGAGAAAATAATAGCAAACGAAGCAACAGACAAAGGATTAATCTCAAAAATATACAAGCAACTCCTCCAGTTCAACTCCAGAAAAATAAATGACCCAATCAAAAAATGGGCCAAAGAACTCAACAGACATTTCTCCAAGGAAGACATACAGATAGCTAACAAACACATGAAAAGATGCTCAACATCACTCATTATCAGAGAAATGCAAATCAAAACCACAGTGAGGTACCATTATACGCCAGTCAGGATGGCTGCTATCCAAAAGTCTACAAGCACTAAATGCTGGAGAGGGTGTGGAGAAAAGGGAACCCTCTTACACTGTTAGTGGGAATGCAAATTAGTACAGCCACTATGGAAAACAGTGTGGAGATTTCTTAAAAAGCTGGAAATAGAACTGCCATATGACCCAGCAATCCCACTTCTGGGCATACACACCAAGGAAACCAGATCTGAAAGAGACACGTGCACCCCAATGTTCATCGCAGCACTGTTTATAATAGCCAGGACATGGAAGCAACCCAGATGCCCATCAGCAGACGAATGGATGAGGAAGCTGTGGTACATATACACCATGGAATATTACTCAACCATTAAAAAGAATTCATTTGAATCAGTTCTATGAGACGGATGAAACTGGAGCCCATTATACAGAGCGAAGTAAGCCAGAAAGATAAAGACCATTACAGTATACTAACACATATATATGGAATTTAGAAAGATGGTAATGATAACCCTATATGCAAAACAGAAAAAGAGACTCAGATGTATAGAACAGACTTGTGGACTCTGGGAGAAGGCGAGGGTGGGATATTTCAAGAGAACAGCATTGAAACATGTATATTATCTAGGGTGAAACAGATAACCAGCCCAGGTTGGGTACATGAGACAAGTGCTCGGGCCTGGTGCACTGGGAAGACCCAGAGGGATCGGGTGGAAAGGGAGGTGGGAGGGGGGACTGGGATGGGGAATACATGTCAATCCATGGCTAATTCATTTCAATGTATAACAAAAACTACTGTAATGATGTAAAGTAATTAGCCTCCAACTAATAAAAATAAATGGAAAAAAAATTAAAAACAGAAAAGGAAATAGGAGAGAAAAACAAGAAAAAGAAAAAAAGAAAAAAAAAAATTTTTCCCTAATTAAAAAAATCATAAAAATATATGAAAATGAAAGTTGAGGAGTAATGGGGGAGTAATAGGGAATTTTAAAAGAAAATAAAAGAGAAAAAATTTTTAAAAAAAAAGGAAAGAAAAAAAATTTTTTAATTAAAAAAAAAAATATATATATATATATATATATCTAGGAATTTCTCTGGAGTTGTTGCGGTCAGCGTAGGTTCAGTTCAATTTCAGATAGCTCCTCTTTCCAGCTTACACTTCTCGATATCTGTAGGCCCCTTCCGGTGTAGTCGGTGTTACCTTCAGGGATTTTAATCTGTTGCACTGGTCCTTTCTAAAGCGGTTCCCTTTGTTTATTTGGCCTCTGTTTGCCGACTCTTGGTGTCTAACCTCCGCCCTGACACAGGCGGGCGGAGGTGATCTCTTATTTAGGTTCTCTAGTTCAGTTCAGTCCTGCTACGGGGAGGGCGGGGCGCTGCAGACAGATACCGCTCTGTGTGGATAGCGCTCACCGTGTTCCGGCCACACTGGGTTTGCCCCACTCACGGGTGTCAGTGCTTTCGCCGTCTACACTGCTCAGGCTCCCGGCTGCTCTATATGGAGCGGGCCCTGCATTGAGTGCAGTTCCAGTTTTCGGGTACTCCACAAAAGTGCAGATTCGGTTGCGCCTGTGTTTTGTGCCTTCCCTGGCCTGAGCGGTTCAGGCAGCCAGAGGCTTGGGTGCACTCTCCCCGGATGTGGCGCGCCTTTTCCCTCCGTGGCGAGCAGCTCAGGCAGCCAGAGGCTTGGGCACAATCTCCCCGGATACGGCGCGCTTTTTCCCTCCGCGGCCCCAGCACGCACCGCCAGTCGGGTCTCAGGAAGTCTTTAGATAGGAACCGGGGGCCTGTTTGCAGTGTGGGAGGGGGTGGCTTCTCAGGGGCTGAGTTTGCCCTTTTCCCCTCCCCCCTGCCTCCTACCTCCAGCGGGGGTGGGCCGGCTCTTCTCTGGAGTTTCTCAGTCCCTTTGTTTTGCGAACCGCCGGCAGTGTGTTCGGGCCGGTTAATTTTGACCCTTGCTATCCCACAGTTTAAAAAAGCTCCCTCCGATTGCTCTCAGGGTCTTCGGGCCGGTCCTTACCCTAAGCAATGCCGCCTGCTCCTCTCCGTTCCGCCCCCGCTTGTTGCTGGCGGGTACGGGCGTCTGGGGTACTTTTCTGCTGGGAGTTGCTTTTAGGCACGTAATCTGGGGCCTTGTTTAATTTTTCCTCCCAGTTAGATTGCCGAAAACTTCCCCCAGTCCCGCCAGTGCGAGGGTTTCCTGATGATTGGAAACTTCCTCTATTAAGACTCCCTTCCCGGGACCGGTCTCCGTCCGTAGCTCTTTTGACTCACTTTTTATTTTTTATATTTTGTCCTACCTCCCTTTGAAGACAATGGGCTGCTTTTCTGGGCGCCTGATGTCCTCTGCTAGTGATCAGAAGTTGTTTTGTGAAATTTGCTCAGCGTTCAAATGTTCTTTCGATGAATTTGTAGGGGAGAAAGTGGTCTCCCCGTCCTATTCCTCCGCCATCTTGGCTCCTCCCCCCCTTTGGTTTTCTGAGAGCAGAAAAGAGAATGAAAGACTTGTGTGCATAGTACACAGATGCTGGCACCCTCACACTGCTGTCTTCTCTCTGATCTTAGGGGTATGGTAGAGCCAACAAAAGCAATTTGCATGCAGGGACATCCCTCTGCTGAGGAACAATCTAGCTGATGAAGGTGGGGCTCTCTTGCCAGCTCTGGTTGGAGAGAAGCCCTGATTCCAGGTGCCTACAGGGGGTGAGGGCTGGAAGCACAGAGCAAGAGACTGATCTGCCCATATAACCCACTGAAGCTATGGTCAGAGTAACAGTTGACTTTTGGCCCAGGCATTAGTATGGGAGTCACCTTGAGACCTACATCCTTCTGTCAACTTACAGAGAGTTGTGTAGCTTCATGTAGACAATACAGGTCTCATCCATCAGTGCATGTGTCACTGCATAAACAGATAAGAATGGGGAAGATGTGTCATCACATTGGGTAATGTTACCTTTCAAGTGATCAATTCCTGCAGCACACACCCAAGGGATAGTGGCAACAAAGAACTCAAAATAAAACTTGATTGTTAGCCTGGCGAGCATGATTCTTACTGAAATCTCCCACCTGGATTACAGACAGTCAGTGCTTACTCTGTGCTTTCTATAAGTAACTGTCTCAGGGAATGTATGGTCCTTGTGAGTATGGAGAGACACTGACTCTGTGAACATTCACAGCCTGTATAGAGAAACTAATATTGATAGAAAATATGATATTATTAATATTGGTCATATTTAAATAGTAAGAATTCAGTATTATCAGATCTTGTATATTTGATTTTCATTAAGACAAATGATTAATGAATAAATATAATAGCATATTTTACCCAGGATTGTCCATCCTCTAACAGAGTTTACTTTTAATCAAGTTCAAAGTCTCATAGAAAACATGATAAGTAGAGTAGCAGCAACTGTGGATCTCAGAGGAAGAGTGATCTGGGAAAAATCAAGAGACAGTGGCAATTTAGCAGGAGCTCAAAATGAGCAGGAGGAGTCATGGGTCTCTTTTACTGAACAGATCATGTGTTTTAGAGTTTTCCTTTTTTTTTTTTTTTTTTGGATTGAAAATTTCCTTTTGATTAGGTTCCTCTAAGCCAAAGCTCTGTTTTCATCTCCTTCCTCCTCTACTTTCCTTCCTCCTCCAAAGAGGATGGATGAACACAAGTTCAGCCCATGCTTACTAAACTTCCACATCCAAACCCACGACCCCATGTCCACGCAAAAAAAAAAGCCCCCGAGTGGTTCCCAAGCAGCCTCACCAGTGTTCAAACAGTCACTCTGTGTCCCTCGAGGTTTCACTGAGGACCTGCCAGTCAACCCAACTTGTGGCAGGACGGAAGAGACACTGTTTCTCCAAGGCGAGCTGTTTTTTGTTTCCAAAAAGTAGATTTAGTTTATGAGTATTTGAGGGTGTTCATTCCGATATAGACAATTCCCTCGGTTGGGATAATGTGGAGTGTGAGTCTTTTTAACAACTCAGTGCCTCAGTCCACAGGATATTAAAATTGTTAGCATCCATTATACCCTGTAGAGTACAGAGTTCTCTCTCCTGCAGCAAGATTTCCTCTAAGAAAAGAATTCTGCAATTTCCAATCCAAATGAACTTGGAAGTTCCATCCTCCAGGCAAAGGTCTTGCCTTTCATCCTGAGTATGTGTGTTCTGATAGTGATGGGTTCCCTGGACTTCACCACTGTTCCTCATCAGGAGCTGTCACCAAATGAACCAAAGACTGTGCATCTATGTGATCTTATCCGCACAGTGTCTTCTCTTCTGTATTTAGCCCTTTCTGCACGTGAAAGCAATATGTATTCTAGAATCTTTCAGTTGGGGAGGAAAAGCTTTGTAGATGAGAAGGTTGAGGCTTTCTGGCTGATTTTAGTGTAGAGGGCAAATTGATTTCAAATTCCTGCTGGGAATGAGTGTAGGGGCCCTGGTAATAGAAAGTAATTTATGAATAGAGTAATATGGCTGGTTACTGTGGTTCCAGGAAGAAGCTGCATTATGGTTAATAGTGTACATTTCTGTCCATGGGAATGGGTGTGTCTCTGTGTGTAATGTACAGTATGATTTGTGTGTGTGTGTGTGTGTGAATATTTTTGTGTTGTGGTTTCCTTGATGTTTGTCACCCTAAACATCACTGTTACTGGTGTCAACTTCCCCACATAAATTCCATCACCACTGAATGAGTGTGTATATAAAATGAAAGTAAACACATTCACTGTATGCATTGATTATACGAAGTGAACATCCTTTAACCTGGAAGACAAATTTCATCACTACCCAAGATAATGTTTACAGGAATATTTTTAATTTTTATGAATGTTTTTACTTACTGTGCTGGGTCTTCTTTGCTGTGCAAGCTTTTCTCAACTTGTGGAGAGCGAGGCCTATTCTCTAGTCATGGTGCATGGCCTTGTCACTGTGGAGGCTTATTTGCTGCGGAGCGCGGGCTCTAGGGCTCTTGGCTGCAGAAGTTTTGGCACGTGGGCTCAGTCGTTGCAGCTTCTGAGTTCTAGAGCACAGGTTCAGTAGTTGTGGTGCATAGGTTTAGGTGCTCTGAGGCATGTGGAATCTTTCTAGGCCAAGGATCTAGACTGTATCTCTTGAACTGGAAGGTAGATTCTTACCACTGAGGCACCAGGGAAGCTCTACAGGATTCTTAATGAGCTAAACTGCATTTCAAAACCCCCCTTACTGGGTCAATCACACCTTCATTTAATAGTAAATCTCATCTCTTAGTAGGTCTTATGGCACTTTGATTGGTCATGATTCATCACTCTGCCACTTCCTTCATTCAAACTCTTTCCTTTCCAGCCTCAGAATGAATCCTCTCCCCTCATCTCAGGTAGTTAGTCCTGGAGAGGCTCCTTCCTTCTGCAGGGATCCCCTGATGGTATCCACATGCCAAACCCTTTTCTTGAGGAATCTGAGAAAAGAAGGGCCTTCACAAATAGATGGAGGAACTTCAGCCCAGTTTTGCCTCTTAAGCTTTCAAGCGTCCAGTCAGCCCTGTTAATTCCATGCACTGTGTTGTTCAGCAGGTCTCTAGAACTTTTCCATCTTGAAACAAATTTTATAAAAATTGAACAGACACTCTCTCTATTACCTCCTCCCAGCTCTTGGAACCACCCTTCTACTCTCTGCTTCTCTGAATTTTCCTTTAGATACCTCAGGTAAATGGAATCATGCAGTATTTGTCCTCCTTTGACTGGCTTATTTCACTCTTACCAGTGTCCTCCAGTTCTATTCATATTGCTGCAAATGACAGGATTTCCTTCCTTATAAAACACTGAGTCACATTCCAGTGTACGTACACCACATTTTCTTCATTGATTCATCTGCTTTCGGGCACAAGGCAGTTTTTCTCTCTTGGTTGTTGTGTATAATGTGGCAATGGACATGAGATTGTATATATCTCTTGAACATTGTAGTTTTATCTCCTTTGGATATGAACTGAAAAGAGTGATTCCTTGATTTTATTATAATTCTCTTAATAATATTTTGAGGGGCTTCCAAATTGTTCCATAATGGCTATGCCATTTTAATTTCATAATGACTATACCATTTCTACAAACTGAGTACCGAAGTTCCACTTCTCCAAATCCTTGCAAATATCTGGGTGTTTTTTCTCCCTCTTTTCTTCTTTTTTTTTTTTTAACAATACACAGCCTGAAAGGTGATATCTCCTTTTGACTTGGTTTCCATTTCACTGATACGTAGTGATGTTGAGCACTTTTCCTACATATATTGAATACTCACCTGTCTTCTATGAAGAATTGTCTATTGAAACATTATACACATTTTTTAAACTCAGTTATTTGCTTGTTGCTGTTTTGAGTTGTACTCATTTCTTACATATTCTGGATATTGGTCCCTTATTCAAATACAAAGTTTTCACATACTTCCTCTCATTCTCTGAGTTTTTTTTTTTTTTCTTTTTTTCTGTTGATTGTTGAAAAGACTGTTCTTTCTTCACTTGGTAATTTTAGAACCTTGGCAAAGATCATTTGGCCACACATGTGTGAATTTATTTGAGATTCCCTTCTTATGGTTCATTGGTCTCACTGACTATTTTGTTTCTGGTAGAACACTGTCTTGACTGCTATGGCAATCTTATGTGTTTTGAATTCAGGAGGCTTTAAGGCCACATTGTTCTTTGCTCTCAAGATTGTTTTGTCTCTTTGGGTTACTTTTGGTTTCCATAAGTACCCGTATTTTGGAATGAATTTTCCATTATGTGAAAATGACATGAGATGTTATGAGAGGTTTCAACATATATGTTCATCACTTTTAGGAGCATAGGAAGGTCAACAACACTAAATATTCCAGTCTATGAGTATGGTGTGTCATTCCAATTACTTGTCTCTTCTTTCTTTCAAAAGTATTCTATGGTGTTCAGTGCACAAATATTTCACTTCCTGGGAGGCTTTTGTGCTGCCTTGCTTGGGTCCTCTAGAGACAGGGATGGGAAAGATGAGCTCATGAAGAGAGTGACATTTTCTCCCTCCTCTCTATACCTGCCCTCTGGTTACTTTTAGCACAGGAGCACTGGGTCACACCCTTCACCTCTGCCTACCAGGGGTCCCCCTACTGGGGATTTTCTCTGGATCTGAGTGTTCACCTTACTACAGGAATGTCCACAAGGACTCTCCCAATGCCTGGTCTGGGTTCAAGAGCCCCAGATACCTACAAATGATCATCTCAGGCCATCCAACCTTCTGCAATTAAGAACAACTACAACAAGGAGTTCAATGCCTGTTCCTTGTCTTTGGAGCTCTTAGAGCTGAACTTTCCAGTGTAGTAGTCACTAGTCTGACCTACCTATCTATAATGAACATATTTCAAATAATTATTAACTTTAAATTAAAGAAACAACAAAAATCATGCAATTGCTTGGTCACACTATCCATATTTCAAGTGTGTCCTTAAGACTTGGAATTTCAGGTTGGTAAGCTTGAAGTTAAGAGCAAAACTGGGCCTGTAAAAGTGTAAGGTTGAAAGGTGATTCTCTCAGCATTTTTCTTTCAGGTGAAATTTTGCAACCATGATCAAAGTCTTGTTGAAGGGCTTTGACTCTGCAAAGCACACGTGAGGCCCGAGAACCCAGAGGGAAGACTACGGAGATGCTGTGTGAGCCAAGCAGAGGAGGAGAGATGGATGGGTCAGCTTGTATAATAATTGTATTACTGCTCATGGTTGTCTTTCTACAGAATGGAACTTGGAGAGTATTTGTGGTGGTGATGTGGAAGAGAATGCAACTCTAAGGTGTGATTTAGGGAGACAGGGTTCTTGGAACACTCAGGTTGTACCTGCTTATTTTGAGATGAAGGAAGGTGAATATGAACTTGGAAGGAAAGGAAAAGTGTAGAATTGTGATTTGATTTTTTCATATTTTAATGATGAAATGGAGCTATGTGTCCATGTGCTTTATTGTGCTGTAGAGTCATCCCTTCTTGCTTTTCCACTTAGAAATAACTTGTCTCACAAGACTCCTCTTTCATTGCCTTTTCACTGCCAAATATGAAAGCTTGGCATCTGGTTAGTACCTGTAGGGTATTATGTACAAGGGACTTTGTCTTCATCTGTCAATATTCCTATGATAATCATATCCTAGTGGGCGCAAGTCTCATAGTTAATGAAGACCAAGTTCTGGCAGTGAGTGTCAGGTAGTGGGTGAGACGTGAACCCTCTCCCTCTGCATTTTCAGGACTTGTGGTTTCCCCTCATGTTTGTCCTCACTGTTTGTTCCTTGTATGAAGTGTGCTCTCAGGGTTTAATGAGTCAGAGCACATGTGCTGTGGCGTCCCTGCCTGGGCTGAGGCTCCTGAAGCTCATCTCAGCACCACACCTCCCCAAGGGTGCTGTGCTGAAGATGCTTCCAAGTGAGAGCAGTCCATGCCGTCCTAGAGACCAGCATGGCCACAGATTCTTGAGACTGTGAAGGGGCTGCTGGCTTTCTTTACACATTTGCTCTCACAGCCCTGCTGACCTGGTCTCCTGGGACTGACCAGACCCAGGTCAGAGACTCAGAGCAG
The DNA here is from genome assembly GCF_023699985.2 of Odocoileus virginianus. Classification (NCBI taxonomy): domain Eukaryota; kingdom Metazoa; phylum Chordata; class Mammalia; order Artiodactyla; family Cervidae; genus Odocoileus; species Odocoileus virginianus. The sequence continues at coordinate 8,351 of NW_027224390.1, read as the reverse complement.
CAGGACCTGGGGTGACTGCTCCCCTTCGAACTCACTACTCCCTCTAGACAGCCCTGCCCCTGCTCTGCACACCCCAGTCCTATCTAACCTGTGACCTTTCCTCAGACGTTCCCAGGTGTCATCTTCCCAGTCCTTGCAAGATTTGAGTAAACCCTGGCATGTGCTGTGTGTATATGAAACTTCACTATCTGTAGAACTTTTGGGGCACCATTTCATACTAAGATAATTTGGACACTTTAATTTTAATATTCTTTTCATCCTCTTGAAGAGGCTAAGAGTCTTATGTAGTTGTCTTGAGAATTAAGTTTCTCCCAGTTATCTAAAGTTATCTCAGGCATCAGTTCAGATCAGTTGCTCAGTCGTGTCCAACTATTTGTGACCCCATGAATTGCAGCACGCCAGTCCTCCCTGTCCATCACCAACTCCCGGACTTTACTCAAACTGAAGTCCCTTGAGTTTGTGATACCATCCAGCCATCTCATCCTCTGTCGTCCCCTTCTCCTCCTGCCCCCAATCCCTCCCAGCATCAGGGTCTTTTCCAATGAGTCAACACTTCACATGAGGTGGCCAAAGTATTGGAGTTTCAGCTTCAACATCAGTCCTTCCAATGAACACCCAGGACTGATCTCCTTTAGGATGGACTGGTTGGATATCCTTGCAGTCCAAGGGACTCTCAAGAGTCTTCTCCAATACCATAGTTCAAAAGCATCAATTTATCATTGCTCAGCTTTCTTCAGAGCCCAACTTTCACATCCATACATGACTAATGGGAAAACCATAGCCTTGACCAGACAGACCTTTGTTGGCAAAGTAATGTATCTGCTAAATATGTTATCTAGGTTGTTCATAACTTTCCTTCCAAGGAGTAAGCATCTTTTAATTTCATGGCTGCAGTCGCCATCTGTGGTGATTTTCGATCCCCCAAAAATAAAGTCTGACACTGTTTCCACTGTCTCCCCATCTATTTCCCATGAAGTGATGAGACCAGATGCCATGATCTTAGTTTTCTGAATGTTGACTTTTAAGCCAAGTTTTTCACTCTCCTCTTTCACTTTCATCAAGAGGCTTTTTAGTTCCTCTTCAGGCATAGGACACTTATTTGTTACCTGAAGTTGATTATGTGTCTAGTCTGTTGTGAAAAATGTTACAGTAAATTTAGGCCAGCATATATTGCTCTATGATGCTGATATAGTTTCCTTTGTATATATATCCAGAACTGTGTTTGCTGAATCATATGATATTGTTTATACTTTTATAAGGAACCTTTGTACTGTTCTTTGTGCCTCAGCTGGTAAAGAAACCGCCTGTAATGCGGGACACCTATGTTCAATCCCTGGGTTGGGAGATACCCTGGAGAAGGGAAAGGCTACCCACTCCAGTATTCCCACCTAGAGGATTCCATGGACTGTTTAGTCCATGGGATGCAGAGGTGAACATGACTGAGTGACTTTCACTTTCCACAAAGTAGCTGCACAATTTACATTCCTACCAGAAGTGAACAAAGGTTTCAGCTCCCCACATCATGGCCTTAACCTCTTAATTTTTTGCCTTTATAATACACAACCTAACAGGGTGTGAGGTGTTGATTTGCATTGCTCCGATGATTTGTGAGTTTGAAACCCTTTTCCTGCGTATGTTATCCATTTGTATGTCTTGTTATGGAAGTGTCTATTTAAGTTTTTGCACAGTCCTCAACTTGCTTATTTACCATTTTTATTTTTTGTTTGTTTTGCATTTGAGTTGTGGTATTTTCTTATATATTTTGAGTTTGAGCTCTTTATCTGATATTTGGTTTGTAATTTTTCTGTAGGTTATCTTTTTGTCCAACTGATTATTGAAGAGACTACCCTTTCCCTATTTTGTTGTCTTAGAACCTTGGTGAATTTCATTTGACCATGTATCCATGAGTTTACTTGGGACCTTTTATTTTGGTCTTTAGGGCTATGCATCTGTTTTTGCCAGTATCATACAGCTTTAAATTCTATATCTTTGTAATGTATTTTGAAGTCAGAGGTGAGAAATTTGATCTTTGTTCTCAAGATTATTTTGTCTATTTGGGGTCCTTAGTGGTTCCACATATTTTTGGACTTGCTTTTTCCATTTCTATGAAAATGACATTAACATTTTGATTGGTGTTGCAATGAATTTATACTTAGCTTTCGGTAGTGTATAAATGTCAGCAGTAGTAACTCTCAAGTCTATGAGCAAGATCTGTCATTTCAATTCCTTGTGCCTTGTTCCACCTCTCAGTGTGGTGTGTAGTGTTCAGTGTGCTGGTCATGTCTCTCTGAAGGCCCTGTGTCCCTCCCTCCCTGATCTCAGAGTCAGTGGTGGAGGGATGGGCTGGTGAGGAGATGCAGTGTCTCTCCCTCCCTCCTCACCTCTTCTCTGATGATGTTCAGCACAGGTTCCCTGGGCCCTGTGTCCATACCTGTCCCCTCAAGAGGAACACCTGCTGGGAATTCCTCTAAGATCTGGGTGTTGACATTGATGTTTCAGTGTCCCAAAGGCTCATGAATACCTGGGATGTGTGCATGAGCCCAGGAAATACCTAGAAATGAATCATCAAATCAAGCCTGTCAAATGCTCTGCAGAAACTGTTGGGGTACAATTCACAGGCCTGCAAGTCCTGTACTTGCCTGGACTTGAGACCAAAGAAAGATACCAGAGTCAATGACAGAAATACCAAAGGGAAATAGATGGGATGTCCTGAATGTCCGAAGAGAAAGGGTCCAGGAGAGACACCCACTGTGGTAGCAGGTAACAAGCAGAGCACAGCAGCAGCATTCTTCACCCCGGGGGGAATAGGGAGTCTAGCAGTTACTTCCAGGGGGAATTAACAGCAGATTGGCTCATTGGTTAGCAGGGAAACCAGCAGAGGGCCACATGCCTCTTAGCCTTTCAGGCTAAAAACTTGCATCAGGCACAAGTCTTTCCTCTGTTAATCAATCGGCGAACAGGCGTCTTGAAATGGCCAGACGAGGCAGGTGAATAGTGAGGAGCGGGTTGGGAGCTTCCCGTGTATACTGCACTGGCTGTGCTGGGTCTTGGTTGCTGCACAGGCTTTTCCTGCTTGTGGAGAGCGAGGCCTACTCTCTAGGCGTGGCGCACAGGTTTCTCACTGTGGCGGCTTCTTTGTTCCAGAGCATGGGTGCTAGGGCTCTCGGCCTTCAGTTTTGGCATGTGGGCTCAGTGGTTGCTGCTCCTGGGATCTAGAGCCCTGGATCAGTAATCATGGCCCACAGACTTAGTTGCTCTGCAGCATGGGAATCTTCCCAATTGGGGATCAAGCCTGAACCTCCTGCATTGGCAGGCAGATTCTTAACCACTGAGGCACCAGGGAAGCTTACAGGATTCTTAATGAACAAAATCAATTTCAGGATCCCCCTTACTGGGTCAATCACAGCTTCATTTAATAGTAAATCTCACCTCTTAGTAGGTCTTATGGCATTTTGACTGGTTGTGATTCATCACTCTGCCACTTGGCTCATTCAAACTCTTTCATATTAGAGCCTCAGAATGAATCCTCCCCCCTCACCCAAGACACCTAGTCCTGGGGTTGGGGGCTCCTTCCTTCTGCAGGGAGCCCCTGGTGGTACCCACATGCCACACCCAGTTCTAGAGGAATCTGAGAAAGGAGGAGCCTCCAGGCATAGAGGAAGTTCAGTCCAGTTTGCCTCGTAAGTTTTGATGTGTCCAGTCAATCCTGTTAACTCCATGCACCCTGTTGTACGGTAGGTCTCTAGAACTTTTCATTGCAACTAAACCTTTGTAACTATTGAATAGACACTCCCCATAACAGCCATTCCTGCTATCAACCTCCTCCCAGCTCTTGGAACCACCCTCTACTCTCTGCTTCTCTGAGTTTTCCTTTAGATACCTCAGTTAAATGGACTCATGCAGACCTTGTCCTCTTTTGACTGGCTTATTTTACTCTTACTAATGTCCTGCAGCTTCATGCATTTTGCTGCAAATGACAGGATTTCCTTCTTTTTTAGACTGAATCACATTCCACTGTACATATACAGCACAAATTTTTATTGATTCATCAGCTTTTGGGAACTGGGAAGTTTTTCTATCTTGGTTGTTTTACACAGTGCAGCAATGGACATGAGGTTGTAAATCTCTCCTGGACATTCTAGTTTTAACTCCTTTGGACATAAACTCTAGTGAGTGATTGCTGCATCTTATGGTACAGTTTTCTTAGTAATTTTTTCGGGGACCTCCACTGTTTTCCATATTGGCTATGCCATTTTAAATTCCTATCAGCAGGGTACAAAAGTTCCACTTCTGCACATCCTTGCCAATATATATATATTGACTTGGTTTCCATTTCTCTGATACTGACTGATACTGAGCACTTTTCCTATATATATTGATCATTTCAATGTCTTCTATGAAGAAATGTCTATTGAAGCTCTTTACACATTTTTTAAACTCAATTATTTGCCTGCTGTTGTTTTCAAGTTGAGTTGTACTTCTTTCTTATATATTCTGTATATTGGACCCTTATTCAGTTACAAAGTTTGCAGATACTTCCTCTCATTATATAGGTTGCCTTTTTATTCTGTGGATTGTTGAGGAGACTATTCTTTCTTCACTTGGTAATTTTAGAACCCTGATAAAGATCATTTGTCCACACATGGCAATGATCCAGTGGCAAAACAAAAAAACAAACAAACAACAACCTTATCACTGTAGTCTTCTGAAATTAAGTATCTATTGATGCTACAGATTTTGAAGAACATACTGCAAAATATTTTGGTGAAACTAGACAGTCAGAATAGTTAGATCAGATGTCCACTCCTTACTAACTTGAAGACCTCATAGTGAAGAAAATGAGAAATTCAGTACAGGCCAAGGGACCACAGTTCTTCTGTGGTTACTCTAAGAGTCTCTTCTTGGAAATGCATAAAATACGTCTACGTGAAATTAAATTCTCCAAGTTGATCATTAGAGTAGCAATATTATAATGTAAGTTAAAATGTTTGTTTGAAATTTCTGGTTTTGACTGGGAAATAAGAAGGCCCTGAGAATTAAGAGTTGTAACTTTGACAGTTTCCTATTAACCTGGTTATATCCCATCTCTCTTCCACCCCTTTCACCTCCTTTGAGAGATCAGAGGACTCCTCTCTTTATTGTTTAGTCACTAAGTCATGTCTGACTCATTTGTGACCCCATGGACTGCACGCTGCCAGGTTCCTCTGGTCATGGGATCTACCAGGCACGAATACTGGGGAGGGTTGCCATTTCGTTCTTTGGAGGATCTTCCCAACCCAGCGACTGAATCGAATCTCCTCCTTTGCAGGTTGATTCTTTACTACTAAGCCACCTGGAGGACTCTTATTTCAGTCTCTATAAAGCCTTGACCTGAGGCAGAACTTTGCAAAAGGATGCTGATTGCTTCAGAAACCACCACCTCTCACTGCTGCAGACTCATGGCTAGAATGTGGTTTCAGCAGAACACATAGCATTGAACAGAAAGCCTGTCCTAGGAAGAGCTATTATACATCCTGAATGGGTTTTTCTATTTTTTTTTTTGATTTTAACAACTGAGTTTATACATTGGATGTGCTACATGGGATCCCTGTGTGCATGTGTCCTCACGCCAATGGTAGGACAGCTCTAGACAGTCAGAGTTCTAAATTTGAAGATCAGGGTGGAAATAGAAGTTGAGACTTGTGCAAACAAGACAGGATTGCAGGCTCTGCAAAAGTATTCTGCCATGATAGAGTGGTTTTTTACTCTTAATTTTCACGCTCTTTGAGTATTTTGGAAACTAGTATGGCATCTCCAGTGCAATGAGAACGATGCTTCTTATTGTTTTGAAGAACATGTGTGTGTGTGTTTAGTCTAAGATCACAACTATTCCAAGGAAATAGATAAGGATCTAAGTGCCCTGTTAATTTCCCTATACACCCCACCTCTAAATCACAGGAGGATTTCCTTTCTTATCTTTACTCAGCTGTTCATTTATCTTGGTCACAGAATAAAAAGAGGGGAGATGTGTGTGTGTGTGTGTGTGTGTGTGTGTGTGTGTGTGTGTGTAGAAGTTAAAAAAACATGTTGTGATTTTAGTGGCATGTGTTTCCTATTCATGCAAACGTCTTTAAATTGTAAGAGATCCTTCAACATCTAGGACTGCCCCTTCCCAGAACCCCTTCACAAATCACTACCTTCTGTTAATTTATAATGAAATTTTTTCTCAAGTTTCAAGATAAAAGCTGTTCTTATTTTCTATGGGATATTTTACTTTATTCCTTTAGTTTAGGTAACATTTTTATTTAGAGCTCAGTAACACACAGATATAACATTATCATCATTTAATTCAAATTTTATATATGAAATCCCTATGTCCATTTACGTCTGCTCCATCATCCACTGTGACCAAGGAATGCCTGTTCATTTCTGAATAGTTATGAGATCTAACACAAATGGCAACTATTCCACTCACTATATGCCTTTATATTTGGCTTTCTAATTTCTAAATATATGAATTTAAAAAGTATGAGTAAAATAAAGGCTAAGTTACCTACATTTAATATAAAGAGAAAATAGACACTGTTAAGGACAGTGACTTCTTAAAGAAGATTTTTTATCAACCTTCCAATATTTAAGACAAAGAGTAATTTATGATTCTGTCATGAAACTAAATCCAAAAGAGAATAAAATGACTAAGTTTATGCATTTTAGAACTGTATTATGCACATATATTGAGAACATTTTAATATTGAAAATATATTCCATCTACTATCAGAAGGCTGATATACAGGCTGATATAAGGCAGATACCATTGGAAGGCTGATATAAAATAAATGTATTATAAAATACAGATATAACTATTTTATTGACAATTAGAAAGATATAACTAAGAAATCTGTTGTAACCAAAAATTTAAAGTGGCTTTGTGGTCCTCAATATTTTAATTTTTAAAATAATAGCCAATGTACCTAGTATTTATTAACTAACTACTTTCTACACGTTTCATTCAGTTTAGTTCAGTCACTCAGTCGAGTCCGACTCTTTGGGACTCACATGGATTGCAGCATGACAGGCTTCCCTGTCCTTCACCATCTCCCAGAGCTTGCTCAAACTCATGTCCATCAAGTTGGTGATACCATCCAATCATCTCATCCTCTGTCATCGCCTGGTCCTCCAGCCTTCATTCTTTCCAAGCCTCGGGGTCTTTTCCAGTGAGTCAGTTCTTGCATCAGGTGGCCAAAGTACTGGAGTTTCAGCTTCAACATCAGTCCTTCCAGTGTATATTCAGGACTGGATTTCCTATAGTATTGACTGGCTTGATCTGCTTGCTGTCCAAGGAACTCTCAAGAGTCTTTTCCAACCACAGTTCAAAACATCAATTCTTTGGTGCTCAGCTTATTTATGGTCCAACTCTCATATCCATATTCAACAGCTTTGGCTAGTTGAATCTTTGTTGGCAAAGTAATGTCTCTGCTTTTTAATAGGCTGTCTAGATTTGTCATGGTTATTCTTCCAAAGAGTAAGCATCTTTCAATTTCATGGCTGCAGTAAGAACTATCAGCAGTGATTTTGGAGCACAAGAAGATAAAATCTGTCACTGTTAGCATTGTTTTCCCATCTATTTGCCATGAAGTGATGGGACCAGATGCCCAACCTAGTTTTAACTTTAGTTTTTTGAATGTTGAGGTTTAAGCTAGCTTTTTCACTCTCCTCTTTCACTTTCATCAACCAACCTCGTTTTAGCTTTACTTTTTTGAATGTTGAGATTTAAGCTAGCTTTTTCACTCTCCTCTTTCACTTTCATCAAGAGGTCCTTTAGTTCCTCTTTGCTTTCAGCGATAAGGGTGGTGTCACTTGCATATCTGAGGTTATTGATATTTTTCCCAGCAATCTTGACTCTAACTTGTGCTTCATCCATCCCGGCATTTCTCATGATGTTCTCTGCATTTAAGTTAAATAAGCAGGGTGACAGTGTACATCCTTGTCACACTCCTTTCCTAATCTGAAATCAGTCCATTGTTCCATGTCTGGTTCTAAGTGTTGTTTCTTCACCTGCACACAGATTTCTTAGGAAACAGGTAAGTTGGTTTGGTATTCCCATATCTTGAAGAATTTTCCACAGTTTGTTGTGATCCACACAAAGTCTTTGGCATATTCAATAAAGCAGAAGTAGATTTTTTTTTCTGGAGCTCTCTTGCTTTTTTTATGATCCAACAGATGTTGGCAATTTGATCTCTGGTTCCCCTGCCTTTTCTAAATCCAACTTGAACATATGGAAGTCCACGGTAGACGTACTGTTGAAGCCTGGCTTGGAGAATTTTGAGCATTACTTTGTTAGCGTGTGAGATGAGTGCAATTGTGCAGTAGTT
>NW_027224389.1:0-79687 GCF_023699985.2 Odocoileus virginianus | reverse complement strand
TTGAAATTGAATAACTAATAAAAAAAATATGCCTACAAACAATCACTCAGGACTGGATGGCTTCACAGGTGAATTTTACCAAACATTTAAAAAACAGTTGAACATAATGATCAAAGGATCAATCCAAGAAGAAGATATAATAATTATAAATATATATGTACCCAACAAAGGAGCACCACAATATGTAAGGCAAATACTAATGAGTATGAAAGAGGAAATTAACAGTAACACAATAATAGTGGGAGACTTTAATACCCCACTCACAACTATGGATAGATCAACTAAACAGAAAATTAACAAGGAAACACAAACTTTAAAGGACACAATGGACCAGCTAGGCCTTATTGACATCTATAGCACGTTTCACTCCAAAACAATCAACTTCAACTTTTTCTCAAGTGCACACGGAGCCTTCTCTAGAATAGATCACATCCTGGGCCATAAATCTAGTCTTGGTAAATCCAAAAAAATTGAAATCCTTCCAGTCATCTTTTCTGACCACAGTGCAGTAAGATTAGATCTCAATTACAGGGAAAAAAAATTATTAAAAATTCAAGCATATAGAGGCTAAACAACACGCTTCTGAATAACCAACAAATCATAGAAGAAATCAAAAAAGAAATCAAAATATGCATAGAAATGAATGAAAATGAAAACACAACAACCCAAAACCTATGGGACACTGTAAAAGCAGTGCTAAGGGGAAGATTCCTAGCATTACAGGCCTACCTCAAGAAACAAGAAAAAAGTCAAATAAATAATCTAACTTTACACCTAAAGCAACTAGAGAAGGAAGAAATGAAGAACCCCAGGGTTAGTAGAAGGAAAAAAGTCTTAAAAATTAGGGCAGAAATAAATGCAAAAGAAACTAAAGAGACCATAGCAAAAATCAACAAAGCTAAAAGCTGGTTTTTTGAAAAAATAAACAAAATGGACAAACCATTAGCAAGACTCATTAAGAAACAAAGGGAGAAGAACCAAATTAACAAAATTAGAAATGAAAATGGAGAGATAACAGCAGACAACCCTGAAATACAAAGGATCATAAGAGACTACTACCAGCAGCTCTATGCCAATAAAATGGGCAACTTGGAAGAAATGGACAAGTTCTTAGAGAAGTATAACTTTCCAAAACTGAACCAGGAAGAAATAGAAGATCTTAACAAACCCATCACAAGCAAGGAAATCGAAACTGTAATCAGAAATCTTCCAGCAAGCAAAAGCCCAGGACCAGATGGCTTCACAGCTGAATTCTACCAAAAATTTAGAGAAGAGCTAACACCTATCTTACTGAAACTCTTCCAGAATTGCAGAAGGCAAACTTCCAAGCTCATTCTATGAGGCCACCATCACCCTAATTCTAAAACCAGACAAAGATGCCACAAAAAAAGAAAACTACAGGCCAGTATCACTGATGAACAGAGATGCAAAAATCCTTAACAAAATTCTAGCAAACAGAATTCAACAACATATTAAAAAAAATCATACACCATGACCAAGTGGGCTTTATCCCAGGAATGCAAGGATTCTTTAATATCCACAAATCAATCAATGTAATACACCACATTAACAAATTGAAAGATAAAAACCATATGATTATCTCAATAGATACAGAAAAAGCCTTTGACAAAATTCAACACCCATTTATGATTAAAACTCTCCAGAAAGCAGGAATAGAAGGAACATACCTCAACATAATAAAAGCTATATATGACAAACCCACAGCAAGCATTACCCTCAATGGTGAAAAATTGAAAGCATTTCCCCTAAAATCAGGAACAAGACAAGGGTGCCCACTCTCACCACTCATATTCAACATAGTTTTGGAAGGGTTGGCCACAGCAATCAGATCAGAAAAAGAAGTAAAAGGAATCCAGATAGGAAAAGAAGAAGTGAAACTCTCGCTGTTTGCAGATGACATGCTCCTCTACATAGAAAACCCTAAAGACTCTACCAGAAAATTACTAGAGGTAATCAACGAATATAGTAAAGTTGCAGGATATCAAATTAACACACAGAAATCTCTTGCATTCCTATACACTAACAATGAAAAAACAGAAAGAGAAATTAAGGAAAACAATATATTCACCATTGCAACAAAAAGAATAAAATACTTAGGAGTATATCTACCTACAGAAACAAAAGACTTATACATAGAAAACTATAAAACACTGATGAAAGAAATCAAAGAGGACACAAACAGATGGAGAAATATATCGTGTTCATGGATTGGAAGAACCAATATTGTCAAAATGGATATACTACCCAAAGCAATCTATAGAGTCAATGCAATCCCTATCAAACTACCAACGGTATTTTTCACAGAACTAGAACAAATAATTTCACAATTTTTATGGAAATACAAAAAGCCTCGAATAGCCAAAGTAATCTTGAGAAAGAAGAATGGAACTGGAGGAATCAACCTGCCTGACTTCAGACTATACTACAAAGGCACAATCATCAAGACAGTATGGTACTGGCACAAAGACAGAAATATAGATCAATGGAACAAAATAGAAAGCCCAGAGATAATGCGAACATATGGTCACCTTATCTTCTACAAAGGAGGCAAGGATATACAATGGAAAAAAGACAACCTCTTCAACAAATGGTGCTGGGGAAACTGGTCAACCACCTGTAAAAGAATGAAACTAGAACACTTTCTAACACCATACACAAAAATAAACTCAAAATGGATTAAAGATCTAAATGTAAGATCAGAAACTATAAAACTCCTAGAGGAGAACATAGGCAAAACACTCTCTGACATAAATCACAGCAGGATCCTCTGTGACCCACCTCCCAGAATATTGGAAATAAAAGCAAAAATAAACAAATGGGGCCTAATGAAACTTAAAAGCTTTTGCACAACAAAGGAAACTATAAGCAAGGTGAAAAGACAGCCCTCAGATTGGGAGAAAATAATACAAACGAAGCAACAGACAAAGGATTAATCTCAAAAATATACAAGCAACTCCTGCTGCTCAATTCCAGAAAAATAAATGACCCAATCAAAAAATGGGCTAAAGAACTAAACAGACATTTCTCCAAGGAGGACATACAGAAGGCTAACAAACACATGAAAAGATGCTCAACATCACTCATTATCAGAGAAATGCAAATCAAAACCACAATGAGGTACCATTACACGCCAGTCAGGATGGCTGCTATCCAAAAGTCTACAAGCAATAAATGCTGGAGAGGGTGTGGAGAAAAGGGAACCCTCTTACACTGTTGGTGGGAATGCAAACTAGTACAGCCACTATGGAAAACAGTGTGGAGATTTCCTGAAAAACTGGAATTAGAACTGCCATATGACCCAGCAATCCCACTGCTGGGCATGCACACTGAGGAAACTGGATCTGAAAGAGACACGTGCACCCCAATGTTCATCGCAGCACTGTCTATAATAGCCAGGACATGGAAGCCACCTAGATGCCCATCAGCAGATGAATGGATGAGGAAGCTGTGGTACATATACACCATGGAATATTACTCAGCCATTAAAAAGAATTCATTTGAATCAGCTCTAATGAGATGGATGAAACTGGAGCCCATTATACAGAGTGAAGTAAGTCAGAAAGATAAAGACCATTACAGTATACTAACACATATATATGGAATTTAGAAAAATGGTAATGATAATCCTATATGCAAAACAGAAAAAGAGACACAGATGTATAGAACAGACTTTTGGACTCCGTGGGAGAAGGCGTGGGTGGGATGTTTCAAGAGAACAGCATCAAAACATGTATATTATCTATGGTGAAACAGATCACCAGCTCAGGTTGGATGCATAAGAGAAATGCTCGGACCTGGTGCACTGGGAAGACCCAGAGGGATGGGATGGAGAGGGAGGTGGGAGGGGGGACCGGGATGGGGAATACATGTAAATCCATGGCTGATTCATGTCAATGTATGACAAAAACCACTACAATATTGTAAAGTAATTAGCCTCCAACTAATAAAAAAAAATAAATAAAGTACTCTGTAGAAACAAAACAAACAGCAACAAAAGATACGTTAGGAAGTATTGCCTTTGCTTCCATTCTTCGAAAGCAATTGTAGATAATTAGTACAATTCATTCCTTAAATGTTTGGTAGAATTTACCAGTAAAACCATTTGGGCCTATTGCATTCTCTTTTGGAATGTAACTAATTGTAGATTCAATTGATTTAATAAATATAGGCCTATTCATATTTTAAAAAATGTTGATAATTCCCTGGTGATTCAGTGATTAGGACTTTGGGCTTTCACAGCTGGTGATCAGATTCAATTCCTGGTCAGGGAACTAAGAATCCACAAGCTGCACAGTACAGGCAGAAAAATATGGTTAATACCTGTCCTTCTCAAACTATTCCAAAATACTGAAGAGAAGGGAACACTTCCAAACTCATTCTGTGAGATCATCACTACTTTGATACCAAACCAAGACACTACTATGAAAGAAAACTACAGGTCAATATCCCTGATCAACAAACAGAAGAAGTCCTGAACAAAATATTAGCTGAATTCAACTATACATAACATGATCATCTACCATGGTCTAGTGGGATTTATTTTAAGGATGCAAGGATGATTCAACACTTGCAAATCAATTAAAGTGATATACCATATTAACAAAGTAAAGGGTTAAAATCACATGATCATCTTCCCTGATGCAGAGAAAGCATTTGACCAAATTCAATATCCATTCATGATATATATATATACATAAAAAAAGACTCTCAACAGACTTGGTATAGAGGGAACATAGTTTGAGATAGTAAAGGCTGTTTGTGACAAACCAACAGCTAACATCATATATACAAAGGAATTTTACTCAGCCATAAAAAAGAATGAAATTTTACCATTTCCAGAATGTGGATAATCCTGAAGGGTATTATGCTTAGCGAGGTAAGTCAGATAAAGAAAGACAAATACTGGACATTTTCACTTATATGCAGACTCAAAAATAAAACAAGTGAACTAATACAACAAAACAGAAGGAGACTCACAAACACAGAAAATAAACTAGTGGTTACCAGTGCAGAGAGGGGTAGAGGGAAAGGGTAAGATAAAGGAAGGTCATGACGAAGTACAAACTAGGTCTTCCCAGTGCACCAGGCCCGAGCACTTGTCTCATGTACCCAACCTGGGCTGGTTATCTGTTTCACCCTAGATAATATACATGTTTCAATGCTGTTCTCTTGAAACATCCCACCCTCGCCTTCTCCCAGAGTCCACAAGTCTGTTCTATACATCTGAGTCTCTTTTTCTGTTTTGCATATAGGGTTATCGTTACCATCTTTCTAAAGTCCAACCCAGAGGGATCGGGTGGAGAGGGAGGTGGGAGGGGGGACTGGGATGGGGAATACATGTAAATCCATGGCTAATTCATTTCAATGTATAACAAAAACTACTGTAATGATGTAAAGTAATTAGCCTCCAACTAATAAAAAAAATTAAAAAAAAAAAAAAGAAGTACAAACTATCCTCTATGACCCACATCCCAGAATTTTAGAAACAAAAGCAAAAATAAACAAATGGGACCTAATAAACTTAAAAGCATTTGCACAACAAAGGAAACTATCAGCAAGGTGAAAAGACAGCCCTCAGATTGGGAGAAAATAATAGCAAACGAAGCAACAGACAAAGGATTAATCTCAAAAATATACAAGCAACTCCTCCAGCTCAACTCCAGAAAAATAAATGACCCAATCAAAAAATGGGCCAAAGAACTAAACAGACATTTCTCCAAGGAAGACATACAGAAGGCTAACACACACATGAAAAGATGCTCAACATCACTCATTATCAGAGAAATGCAAATCAAAACCACAATGAGGTACCATTATACGCCAGTCAGGATGGCTGCTATCCAAAAGTCTACAAGCAATAAATGCTGGAGAGGGTGTGGAGAAAAGGGAACCCTCTTACACTGTTGGTGGGAATGCAAATTAGTACAGCCACTATGGAAAACAGTGTGGAGATTTCTTAAAAAGCTGGAAATAGAACTGCCACATGACCCAGCAATCCCACTTCTGGGCATACACACCAAGGAAACCAGATCTGAAAGAGACACGTGCACCCAAATGTTCATCGCAGCACTGTCTATAATAGCCAGGACATGGAAGCAACCTAGATGCCCATCAGCAGACGAATGGATGAGGAAGCTGTGGTACATATACACCATGGAATATTACTCAGCCATTAAAAAGAATTCATTTGAATCAGTTCTAATGAGATGGATGAAACAGAGTGAAGTAAGCCAGAAAGATAAAGACCATTACAGTATACTAACACATATATATATGGAATTTAGAAAGATGGTAACGATAACCCTATATGCAAAACAGAAAAAGAGACTCAGATGTATAGAACTGACTTGTGGACTCTGGGAGAAGGCGAGGGTGGGATGTTTCAAGAGAACAGCATCAAAACATGTATATTATCTAGGGTGAAAGAGATCACCAGCCCAGGTTGGGTGCATGAGACAAGTGCTCGGGCCTGGTGCACTGGGAAGACCCAGAGGGATCGGGTGGAGAGGGAGGTTGGGAGGGGGACCGGGATGGGGAATACTTGTAAATCCATGGCTAATTCATTTCAATGTATGACAAAAACCACTGCAATGATGTAAAGTAATTAGCCTCCAACTAAAAAAATAAATGGAAAAAAAAAAGAAAAAAAAAGAAAAAAAAAGAAGTACAAACTACAAAGCATAAAATTAAAGTTAACAAGATACAAGGATATAATGTACAGCACACGGAATATAGCCAATATCATGACAACTTTACATGGAATATAAACTGTAAAAATATCTAATCATCATGTTGTACACCTGAAATTAATATAATATTTAAGTTAACTATGAAAAAAGTGAAAGTGTTTGTCGCTCAGTTGTGACTATAGCCCACCAGGCTCCTCTGTTCATGTTCATTCTCCAGGCAAGAGTACTGGAGTGGGTTGCCATGCCCTCCTCCAGGGGATTTTCTCAATCCAGGGATCTATCCCAGGTCTCCTCCATTGCAGACAGATTCTTTACTGTCTGAGCCATCATGGAAGTTTTAGTTAGCCATGACAATTAAAAAAAAAAAATGGGGCTTCCCTGGTGGCTTAGACGGTAGAGAATCTGTGTGTTAATGTGGGAGACACAAGTTCTATCCCTGGATCAGGAAGATCCCCTGGAGTAGGGCATGGCCACCCACTCCAGTATTCTTGCCTGGAGAATCCCATGGACAGAGGAGCCTGGTGGGCTACAGTCCCTGGGGTCACAAAGAGTTGGACACTTCCACTTTTTTCAATAAAAAATAATTTGGGGTGTCAGTAGTTTTACATTTTATGGACAACTTTACTTCAGAAATTTACCTTTAAAGAAACTCTGTATATGCATAGCAGATTAGAAACATACTTAATCTTGTCCTGTGTCAGAATCTCACTGAAATGACTATAATCTCAATTACAAATGAGACTTAGTCTTTTATAGTTGGAGAAGTGTAACCCTTAATACACCACTATGCATATCCCAAGTACAAAGATCTTCTCATTCATAACTGTAAAAAATTTTGTGCTCAGGAGTTATTATTGATACAATAGCATCTAATATAGAATCTGTATGTAAGTTTTTCTAACTTTCCTAGAATATCTATTAGAGCTTTTTTTTTTCCTTTGCAATTCAGTATCCAGTGAAGTAAACGGCATATAATTTGGTTATCTTTTCCTATTGGTATCCTGTAATCAAGAATAAATTCACTTTATTTCTTTATTCTCATTCATTACACTTACCTTTTTGGGGTCCAAGCTAGTAGCCATGTGAAATGTTTGATTGTTTTCTAGAGATTAGATTCCAGCTACGATTTTGGCAAGAGAACTACATAGATGCTATATGCACGTCCCACTGAATTTCATTGGGAAGATGGAGGCACATAATATCATGTATCCCATTACTGGTTATGTCAACCTCCTCACTAAACAAGGAGGTATTCCCAGATTTCCCCATTGCAGAGGTTTCATCATTTAATACATAATTAATAAAAATTTATGGCATGGTACTTTAAGACCTTTTGAATATTCTACAATCAAACCATTCACCTGAGAGCTTTAACATTTGTTGATGGTCCTAATCTGAATTGTTGCCAAATGATCATTTTTTTCTATTTTATCCTCTCTTCTGTGTTTTTAAGCTAGGATCAATCCATAGTGAAGATTTTCCCCATATTTTTTAATTAAGGGAAACAAATTACACTTCAGTGATAAACACACCTTAGTTGTTACTGAACTCTTTCTCATTATCTCAGAAGGGGTCCTTTTTCATTAGGTCAGATTTATTTGTATATTTACAAAAACCCTGGGAATGGATACTTCGGACATTTCAAGTGCCAGCAGAGATGAGGTGAATGAAAACTAAAGTAATGAAATAGGGCAGCAGATGGGTACAGACACCAGTGTGCAGACTCCATGATAGCAGGACAGATTCAGGTCTGGTAGCCAACCACCCATGTCCTCAGTACTTCAAATGCTATGGGAGGCTACTCTAACAAGATTGCTGCCACTGTCATTAAACTTATCAATGCCTATTGCTTTGTCTGTCTGGTTTGAAATGCCTCTGCTCTTCTTTGGACCTAGGCTTCCTCAACTATGGGCTGAGTTGCACCATTTCTTCCAGCTCCATGACTTCATAAAACATTTCAGGACACAATCATATTTACATTTTTGACCTGTGTGCTGGATAATGACAAAGAAGTCCCCAACCCAGAGGTGTTAGACCCCAGCCACTTCCTGGAAGAGAGTGGTAACTTGGAAAAGAGAAATTGGTAGAAAAAATTCATTTCCTTCAGTATTTCGTGGATCAAGACACCTTTTTAAGACCAGATAGAATTTACATCGTGCAGTAGGATGGCTGCTTGTCCATGATCAGAAGCACCAGTCCCTAAGCCCACGTGGTCCCCACTCTTCATGATACACCATTATTGGGCCAGATCACTGAGGCTTCAAAAGTTGATCCAGTTCTTCCAAATTGAGAAAACTAGAATATGAGTTGATGAAATTATTCCCCTAGACACATCACTGTGTGTCTGATAACTCCTCAGAATGTAAAACTCATTAAGACTTTCCTCACCTGCCATGAGAAGGGCACCTAACTTTGGCCAAATACAAAAATGCACTGAAAGGATCATGCACCATGATCAAGTGAGATTTATTCCAGGGATGCAATGATGATTCAATATCTGTATTTGGCTTGCTAATTGTTTGTAGAGAATTTTTGCACACAATGCTCTCTAATATGTTCATCATCTCATTTATTGAGTTCTTTACCTCAGAATTTGTTTGGTTCTTTTTTAGAGTTTCAAACCCTCATTGGTATGCTTTCTATTCATCAGTTGTTTTCCTGAATTTCTTGAACTGCCTCTCTGAGTTTCCTTGTAGTTCACTGAATTTGTTCATGACTGCTATTTTGAATTCTCAGATCACATATTTTGTGACTTTAAGTTTGATTTCTGGGGATTTATAATTTTCTTTTTGTAGTGCAGTATCACTGTGGTACTTGATGAGTTAGTTGTTCCTCTGCTGGCTCGTTTGAAGTCCTGAATACCTTTTTTCTCCAACTAAAGGCTTTAAAAAAATCAATCAATCAAACAAACACTCAAAAAGTTTGATTCTAATCATTCAACAGATTAGAAATTAGAAGCCTTTCATTTTCCAGTAGTTGACAGTATAGCACAGGTTTTTGGTTTCTCTTCCCTGAGCTGCCTCTCAGTTCAGTTCAGTTCAGTTGATCTGTGGTGTCCAACTCTGTGACCCCATGGGCTGCAGCACCCCAGGCTTTCCTGTCCATCATCAATCCCTGGAGCCTAATCAAACTCATGTTTATCGCGTCGGTGATGCGATTCAACCATCTCATCTTCTGTCGTCCGCTTAACCTCCTGCCTTCAATTTTCCCAGCATCCACGATCTCTTTTCAAACGAGCCAGTTCTTTGCATCAGGTGGCCCAAGTAATGGAATTTCAGTTCTAGCATAAGTCGTTCTAATGAGTATTCAGAACTGATTTCCTTTAGAAGACGCTGGTTGGGTCTCCTTGCAGTCCAAGAGACTCTCAAGAGTCTTCTCCAACTTCATAGTTCAAAGGCATCAACTCTTTGGCATTCAGCTTTCTTTTTAGTTCAACTCTCACATCCATACATGACTACTGGGAAAACCATAGCTTTGACTAGACAGACCTTTGTTAGTAAAGTAATGTCTCTGCTTTTTTATATGCTGTCTAGTTTGGATAGCTTTTCTTCCAAGGAGCAAGTGTCTTTTCATTTCATGGCTGCAGTCACCATCTGCAGTGATTTTGGAGCCCCCCCAAAATAAAGTATGCCACTGTTTCCATTGTTGCCCCATCTATTTCCCATGAGGTGATGGGACCAGATGCCATGATCTTTGTTTTCTGAATGTTGAGCTGTAAGCTAATTTCTTCACTCTCCTCTTTCACTCTCATCAAGAAGCTCTTTAGTTTCTTCTTTGCTTTCTGCCATAAGGGTGGTGTCAGCTGCACATCAGAAGTTATTGATATTTCTCCCAGAAACCTTGATTCCAGCTTGTGCTTCATCCAGCCTGGCATTTCACATGATGTACTCTGCATATAAGTTAAATAAGCAGGGTGACAATATACAGCCTTGACATACTCCTTTCCCAATTTGGAACCAGTCCATTGTTCCACGTCTGGTTCTAACTGTTGCTTCTTGACCTGCATACAGATTTCTCAGGAGGCAGGTCAAGTGGTCTGGTATTCCCATCTCTTTAAGAATACCACAGTTTGTTGTGATTCACACAGTCAAAGGCCTTGACATAGTCAATAAAGCAAAATAGATGTTTTTCTGGAACTCTCTTGCTTTTCTGATGATCCAGTGGGTGTTGGCAATTTGATCTCTGCTTCCTCTGCCTTTTCTAAAAGCAGCTTGAACAGGTGGAAGTTCTTGGTTCACGTACTATTGAAGCTTAGCTTGGAGGATTTTGAGCATTACTTTGCTAGCATGTGAGATAAGTGCAATTATGGGGTAGTTTGAACATTCTTTGCATTGCCTTTCTTTAGGATCAGAATGAAAACTGACATTATTCCAGTCCTGTGGCCACTGCTGAGTTTTCCAAAATTGCTGGCGTACTGAGTGCAGCACTTTCACAACATCATCTTTTAGAGTTTGAAATAGCTCAACTGTAATTCCATCACCTCCACTAGCTTTGTTCATAGGGATGCTTCCTAAGGATCACTTGACTTCCATTCCAGGATGTCTGGCTCTAGGTGAGTGATCACACCATCATGGTTATCTGGGTCATTAAGATCTTTTTTGTATAGTTCTTCTGTGTATTCTTGCCACCTCTTCTTAATATCTTCTGCTTCTGTTGGGTCCATACCATTTCTGTCCTTTACTGTGCTCACCTTTGCATGAAATCTTCCCTTGGTACCTCTAATTTTCTGGAAGAGATCTCTAGTCTTTCCCATTCTATTGTTTTCCTCTATTTCTTTGCACTGATCACGGAGGAAATGTGTCTTATCTCTCCTTGCTATTCTTTGGAACTCTGCTTCAATTGGGTATATCTTTCCTTTTCTCCTCTGCCTTTAGCTTCTGTTTTCAGCTATTTGTAAGGCCTCATCAGACTACCATTCTGCTGTTTTGCATTTCTTTTTTGGGGGGATGGTCTAGACCCCTGACTCCTATACAATGTCATGAGCCTCCATCCATAGTTCTTCAGGCACTCAGATCTAATCCTTGAATCTATTTGTCACTTCCACTGTATAATCATAAGGGATTTGATTTAGGTCATATCTGAAGAGCCTAGTGGTTTTCCCTACTTTTTTCAATTTAAGTCTGAATTTGGCAATAAGGAGTTCATGACTTGAGCCACAGTCAGCTCCTGGTCTTGTTTTTGCTGACTGTATAGAGTTTCTCCATCTTTGGCTGCAAAGAATATAATCAATCTGATTTCGGTATTGACCATTTGGTGATGTCCATGTGTAGAGTCATCTCTTGTGTTGAAGGAAGAAACTGTTTGCTATGACCAGTGCTTTCCCCTTGCAAAACTGTTAGCCTTTGACCTGCTTCATTTTGTTCTCTAAGGCCAAATATGCCTGTTACTCCAGGTAGCTCTTGACTTCCTACATTTGCATCCCAGTCCCCTATAATGAAGAGGATATCTTCTTTGGGTGTTAGTTCTAGAAGGTCTTGTAGGTCTTCATAGAACCTTTCAACTTCATCTTCTTCAGCATTACTGGTCAGGGCATAGGTCCCAGGCACCTCTCCACCACTGCCCAGTTACCTATGGCCATGGGCCCCTCTGTGCCTGAGATGCCAGTTAGGTACCAGAGTTATTTTATTTTGGCTAAGACCATCTTTTTCATTTTCCTTCTTCTTTCTTCATTCCTTTCCTTCTTCACTTTTACAATCACACAGCTCAATCAATCAAGGTTGTGATAAGGAGATGTGGTGCAGAAAGTTCTTACGGATTTAAAAGAGTCATGAAAAATGCATTCTGAATAATTTATTTTTGCAACTTCTGGGAATAAGCTTTTCAATAGGCTTTTTCTAGACAAACAAGTGACAAAGGAGGCAATAATATACAGTGGGGCAAAGACAGCCTCTTCAATAATGGTGCTGAGAAAACTGGACAGCTACATGTAAAAGAATGAAATTAAAACACTTCCTAATGCCATACACAAAGATAACTCAAAATGAACTAAAGACCAGAAACTATAAAACTCTTAGAGGAAAACATAGGCATAACACTCGATGACATATGACCCACCTTCTAGAGTAATGGAAATAAAACCAAAAGTAAACAAGTGGGACCCGATTAAAATTAAAAGCTTTGCACAGCAGAGGGAACTATAAGCAAGGTGAAAAGATAACACACAGAATGGGAGAAAATAATAGCAAATGGAACAACTGACAAAAGATTAATTTCCAATTTATACAAGCAGTGCATATACCTCAATACCAGAAAAGCAAAGAACCTAATCAAAAAGTGGGGAAAAGACCTAAACAGACATTTCTCTAAAGAAGACATACAGATGGCTAACAAACACATGAAAAGATGCTCAACATTGCTCATTATTAGAGAAATGTAAATCAAAACTACAGTGAGATATCACCTCACACCGGTCAGAATGGCCATCATCAAAAAGTCTACAAACAATAGGGTGTGGAGAAAAGGGAATTCTCTTGCACTGTTGGTGGGAATGTAAATTGATACAGCCACTATGGAAGATGATATGGAGATTCCTTAAAAAACTAGGAATAAAACCACCATATGACCCAGCAATCCCACTCCTAGGCATAAACCCTGAGGAAACCAAAATTGAAAAAGGCACATGTATCTCATTGTTCCTTTCAGCGCTACTTACAATAGCTAGAACATGGAAGCAACCTAGATGTCCATCAACAAATGAATGGATAAAGAAGTTTTGGTACATATACACAATGGAATATTACTCAGCCATAAAAAGGAATGCATTTGAGTCAGTTCTAATGAGATGGATGAACCTAGAACCTATTATACAGAGTGAAGTAAGTCAGAAAGAGAAAGATAAATATCATATTCTAACACATATATATGGAATCTAGAAAAATGGTACTGAAGAATTTATTTACAGGGCAACAGTGGAGAAACAGACATAGAGAATAGACTTATGGACATGGGGAGGAGAGAGGGTGAGATGTATGGAAAGAGTAACATGGAAACTTACATTACCATATGTAAAATAGATAGCCAATGGGAATTTGCTGTATGAATCAGGAAACTCAAACAGGGGCTCTGTATCAACCTAGAGGGGTGGGATGGGGAGGAAGATGGGAGGGAGGTTCAAAAGGAAGGAGATATAATGTATACCTATAACTGATTCATGCTGAGGTTGATGGAAAACAACAAAATTCTGTAAAGCAATTATCCTTCTATAAAAAAATATATTAATTTTTTTAAAAAGAAAAAAAAAGAAAAGAGTCATGAAGGATGCATTCTGAATAGTTTGTTTTTTATAATTTCTGGGAATAAGCTTTCTAATAGGTTTTTTCTAGACAAACAAGTCTGTGTTCAGACTTGCAGTGACTCCCCCGGTTTTCCATCCATCTGATTCACCACAGGTGTCCTGACGCCTTCAGGCTGGAGCTTCTGATGAGCTGCCTCCAGAAAGAGCTTAGCTTGCTCACACTCTGCAGTTGCTGGTTGGGTTCTACCTTCCTCACTTTTGCCAAAACGTTACTACTCATTCACACGCAACATATTTTTACTTTCAAACTTCCACTGTCACTGTCTCCCTGCCAAGTCTATTTATCCTTGTGGTTTCACCTTATACATTATTTTCTTTACTATTTTAATGGAATTCTAGGAGGGAGTGGAGGTAAACGCCTTTGCTCATTTTTTGATGACTACTGGGAAGTGTCTCATAAAATTCTTATAAACATTTTATGCCCTATTTAAGTTCAATAGAGTATCCTAGAACTCTTAGAGCAAAACAACTGTTTTGTGTGTGGGTGCATGCATTTGTGTGTGTGTGTGTGTGTGTGTGTGTGTGTGTGTGTATCCAGAACAAGAGGTCATCAGTGCTAGACTCAGATGTTTCAGTTCAGCTCAATTCAGTTTAGTCGCTCAGGTGTGTCCGACTCTTTGCGACCCCATGAATTGCAGCACGCAAGGCCTCCCTGTCCATCACCAACTCCCAGAGTTTACTCAAACTCATGTCCATCAAGTCTGTGATGCCATTCAGCCATCTCATCCTCTGTCGTCCCTTTCTCCTCCTGCCCCCAATTCCTCCCAGCATCAGGGTCTTTTCCAATGAGTCAACTCTTCGCATGAGGTGGCCAAAGTATTGGAGTTTGACCCTTAATTTTATATTGTTACTATATGTAATCACAAATATGATCTTTACTCCTTTCTCCACTAGAGAGAGAGAGAGAGAGAGAGAGAGAGAGAGAATGCACATACATATACAACAAACTTTTAAAATAAAAATTTTATTAAGCTTTTGACAATAATATTTAAACAAATGTCCATATTGGCATTGTCATTTAAGCTAGGTCCTAAAAGGCTAAATCATTTACTGAAGGAACAGAACATTTTTGTAGTTTTGTCTTAGAATTTCTTCTGGTCTTGTGGATTAGAGCCACAGACTGAAGTCAGTCTGGTAATTTTATAAACAGTTCATTCACTGGTCTCCAGCTGATCTACTTTCTCTATGGACACTTGTGTATTTCACCCACAATCCCTTGGTTGTTTGGTCTTTCCCCAACCTTATTAGCCATAGTGGGATGCCTCACCAGGTGGGAGATGCAAATGCCAAACTCTTGTTTTCCCTGACTCCCATGTGGCTAGGGCATGGTCTGGTGACTTTCAGTGACTTGTAAGCAGGAACCAATGACTCAAAGGGGTAGAGACTGGGAGCCCCCCACTTGCATTGAGTTCCTAGAGCAGCAGTGGCAGCCGGGCTGCGCTGGAATGTCAAGTGCAGTGCTGGAGGGCTTGGAGGCACAAGATGTGGAATCTTTCACTGTCAGTGGTGGTAGAGATGTCCACACTTGAGTTGTGCCATGTAGTAATGGACATTGATCCCATGTTTCATAGAACCTGTTCATTTGTTCTAAAAATTTTGTGAACTACCTAATCTCATTATCAGAAATTCCTTTCTTATTGAAATTAACCTGAGTTGGTTTTTGTGGTTTGCCACTAAGACCTATGAACTGATGGGCTTCTCTTTCTCTGTGTCATCATGCCTTTGTGCTGTGTGCTTAGTCACTCAGTCATGTCCAACTCTTTGTGACTCCATGGACTGTAGTCTGCCAGGCTCCTCTGTCCATGGGGATTCTCCAGGCAAGAATACTGGAGTGGGTTGCCTTGCCCTCCCCCAGGACATCATGCCTTTAATTTTATATTTATTAACTCAAATATGTCATTGCTCCATTTGACCTCTATAACTTGAATTTTCTGGCATTAGCTAGAAAAGGGGGTCTTTAAGAAGCTGGGAGGGGAGGATATAAGGCCACAGTAGGCCTTGGAGTCAGAGAGAGCCATTCTGGAGATCCACCAGCAATCAGACCAGCTGAGGGCTAGCTCAGCGAGGACAAGATGTCCCTGCAGAACCAGCTTTGCTCTAAGTCCCAGCTCATTTATCCTCATATATCACATGCTTCAGAGCCACTGCTCACCAGCCACACAGAGCTCAGGAGAAACCTCTTAGTCCCGACCAGAGTCAAAAATCACTTGGGTACAAGCCTGACAGCATGGTTCAAATGTAGACATCATAACAGAAATAATTTTGTGATGTAAGTATATCCCCTTAGGATTAAAAAAAGAATGCAAAAACAAAACTCTTTACTGTTTATGTGAGATTCAAACTTTTAGTTTTTTAAAATTTTATTTTATTTTAAATTGGTGCATAATTACTTTACAATATTTTTCTGGTTTCTGCTATACATCAACATGAGTCAGCCAAAGGTATACACATGTCCCCTCCCTCTTAAACTTCCCTCCCACCTCACTCCCCATCCCATCCCTCTAGGTAGTCACAGAGCACCTGCTTTGGGTTCCGTGCATCATACAGCAATGAAATCCAAATTTAAGTCAATGTCCTGTATTTTTCATTTGTTAAGTTTGGCAACCTTGCCTACAGGACCACCGTTAGTGCAGATAATGAGGAACTGCTCTTGTCCATGACTCATGATTTAGGTCCACGTCCATCCAACCAAGGAATAAATCTTACCTAGAGTGTCACATCTGTCTAAGAATCTTTCAACTTCTGTTTCTGCTGCTTTCAGATACATCTTCAGTGTTTGACAGAATTATAATTCTATGAGAACAAGGTGAAAGCTGACAAATATCCATTCAAAGTATCTTGCTGCCTTCATACTTAAAAAAAAAAAATTCTTACTTGGATCTCTGGGTTTTCATAAAACTTTCATATAACTCCCACCTCATCATCTCTCACAGGAAGCTTCTTAGAAGAGAGGATAAGAGTAAAGTATCTTAAAGTAGTTGGCCTGAGTGCCAATCCCAGTTAGAGCTCAAAAGAGGTCGAGAGCGCCACTCAGTGCCCAACTCCCTGCTCCCACTGGCACTCCTGCATTCACAGCGCTCATGCTGTGGGCCAGCCCTAGCTCAGAGAGGGTAAACTATAAGATGATTGACATGGAGACCCAGAGGCTCTGCCCTCGGGCACATGGAGATGTGGGATGGGACAAAAAGGCAGGAGTGGGGGTGACAGTGACCAACTACAAGAGGACAGAGTATACAGAGGATTCAGAGTCTCATCCAGCCTTTTGGGGAGTGGGAGTGGAGAGTGCAACAGCAGTGAACCACTCCTTGTGGGAGAACATTTGAGCTAGGCTCCAAATTTGGAGAGGAATTGGCATGGAAGATGGGGAAAGGGCCTTCCAGAATAAGGAAGCAGCCTGAGAAGGTCCAGATGGGAGAATACAGGGCATGCTTGTGTGGCAGGAGGGAGGGTGCTGAAGGTCAGTGGGAGGTATGCTTAGAAGGAGGCCTTGAGTGTGGAGAACAGGTCCTCGGTACCTGGAAACTATGGAGAATTTCATAAAAGTGACTGGTGTGATCCATCCCCCCCCCCCCCCACCCCACAACGTGGAGGCAGAGGCGGTAGAGAGGGTCACAGTGAGGACCCCAGCCCAGGGACAACAGAATCCATAGGATATGATGTTCACTTTCTGGCTGGGCATGAGGTTCCCAGAAGGAGCCACGGAAACCTTGAGCTCCAGCTGGACACAGATCAAGGGTGCTGGCCCAGAAGTCAGCACACAACAGTCACAGGACTGTTAAGATGATGAAGAATTCCGTGCTGCCCGTGTTGTATTGTGGTTGGTGCAGGTGGAGGGTTCAGGGACTCCTTCCTCAAGCCAGTTCTAAGTCATGCATCTTCTGTGCAGGGGCTCCCAGTGTGGGGGGATGGAGTGATCCAGACTCAGTGACTGCTCCCAATGAGTGGGCTCAGGACAAGTGACAGAGCAGTGTTTTCTTCACTGCCCTGGACTTGGCATTGGATTCTTGGGCTGAGGGCTGGGTGAAGTGTCTCTTATATCCTCCAGGTCCTTTGAGGGGAACTCATGCATCTGAGGAGATACCTGGGGCACCCTGGAGCTCTAGAATGTTTCTACTAGAAAACATTAAAAAAAAGGGAAGAGTGTTTGGACATTTCAAATGATTCTGGTGGCTGATCACTCACAGAAAATATCGTATTTTTTGGGAAAGCTAGACTGGTTTCTTGAATTAAAGTTTCCTGCTAATTGGGACATCTCTGGTGGTTCAGTGGTTAAAAATCTACCTGCCAATGCAGGGGATGCAAATTTGACCTCTGAAGGAGGAACTAAGATCCTACATGCTATGGGGCAATTAAGCTCACACACCACAACAAGAGAAGCCCGGGGACCATAAAGAAAAAAACCCAGCACAGACAAAAATGTTAAAAAAAAATTGTTTTTAAAATGTTTCTTATCTAAATAATGCAAAGAACAACATAAATGAGTAAACTATTTTGTGTAATAAAAACCATTCAGAAAACTTAAATATTGGCAAGGTGTGAAGTGAACACAAGTGAAATTATTCAGGGAGCTGGTTCTGGGTGGAAAACTTTACCATCAGAGAATCTACCTCTTGTGTTACCCCATCACTCTATCCTGTTCAGGACATGCTGATTTGAGTGACTCTGCAGTGACTTCTGTGAGCTGTTTTCTTGTGAATCATTTCTCTAGGTTGAAACACTGTTATCCAAGTGTTATCCACTGTTATGGCAAGATTGGTTTGATCAATAACTCCATCATGTATCAGAAGGATTAACTTCTCCACCACATCAGTGGACTTAAATGAAAGGATAACCTACTTCCTCTCTAATTCCAAGCTTCTGCTCTAGACTGAGTCACTGTGAACAAGGCTGGGCAGCTGGTTTTAACTGCTTTCAATGCCTGATCTCAGAATGTCTGCAAACCCTTCAGACAATGAAGGGGAGAGTCCCTTGGGGCCACACTTAGAAGTGAGGTTCTTCACAAGGTTTTTTCATTCTCAGGGCCTGCAATGGGACCCAGAGCTTTCCAAAAATTTGTTCTAACTAAAGTGGGGACTCTCACCTGAAGAATCCCATGGACAGAGGAGACTGGCAGGCTATAGTTCATGGGGTCACAAGAGTTGGGCACAGTTAAGTGACTAAACCACCACCACCACAAAGTGGGGACTTGGATTTGGATTGTGAGGAAAAGAGAGACTTCCCTTTCTTTGATTTTAAGACCAGTTCTTTCGGACCCAAGGGAAATTTCAGGTTAGGAATAAAGGAGGGCAGCCTTCCCTTAAGGGGAAGATCCAGGGAAAGAACAGGGGACCCTCCTGTCTCAGAGGAAGCAGCACCCTTGGACAGGGATCAAGAAGCACATGCTCCAAGGGTTCCATGCACCAGCTGGTTCCAAGCATCAGCTACCTAAGGTTCCATGCCTGGAAGCTGGACTTTAATCACAGCTGGGTAGATCTTTGTGTGAAGTCTATAATCTCCTCCTCACAGATGAAGAGATTTT
Organism: Odocoileus virginianus; assembly: GCF_023699985.2. NCBI lineage: Eukaryota > Metazoa > Chordata > Mammalia > Artiodactyla > Cervidae > Odocoileus > Odocoileus virginianus. The sequence goes on along the minus strand of NW_027224389.1, from coordinate 60,165 downwards.
GTCCAACTTCTCAGGATCTCAACCAAACAACACAAGATTTTAGTTCAAGGAAACAATCTGCCTTTGTAAAGAAATGATTCTCTGCAGTATTTCTTTGAGGTTTTTAAAATCACTTTCTGTAGGTCTTAAGGAAAATCCCACTTTTTGCTCCAAGCCACAATCTGCCTTGACAGGTAATACCTCCAGGTGCTCTCCTTTTTCATGTTAATAAAGTTCAATTATTTAATTTCCTTTCTCTCAACTTGTTGATATACTCTTTCAAAGGTGCCTTCTTTAGTCAGGAAATTTTATGATGACATGTCAGGTGGGTTTTTATTTCTCTTCTCAGCCATGTTGGTGTAAGATGGATTGTTCTCTTTGATTTGTATGGTTAAATGAGCACTTGACTCGCAATCTACCTCCAAAGTCCTCTGGGCTTCCCAGATGGCTCAGGTGGTAAAGAATCTATCTGCAATGCACAAGACCTGGGTTAGATCCCTGGATCAGGAAGATCCCCTGGAGGAGGTCATGGCAAACCACTCCAGTATTCTTGCCTGGCGTATCCCATGGACAGAGGAACCTGGATGGCTAGAGTTCATGGGGTCACAAAGCCAGACACCACTGAGGCAATTGCCACATCATTAACTTTCAATCTGTCCCTTGATTTCATGCTACCTATTGCATCCACTCTCACATAGAAGAGAGAAGCTGCCTGGACTTTGAATTCGAGCCAGCTTCCTGCAGAGGTGTGACTGGGCTCTCAACACAGGACCTGGAGCTCATCTTGGAGACTCTGAGGCTGTTTTCAGTTTGTAATAGTTTCGGTATATAGGATTGGGCTAGCCTTGATGGCTTATTTGTATTTATTTTTTTTCCCTTTATTTTTATTAGTTGGAGGCTAATTACTTTACAATATTGTAGTGGTTTTTGTCATACATTGACATGAATCAGCCATGGATTTACATGTATTCCCCATCCTGATCCCCCCTCCAACCTCCCTCTCTACCTGATCCCTCTGGGTCTTCCCAGTGCACCAGGCCCGAGCACTTGTCTCAGGCATCCAACCTGAGCTGGTGATCTGTTTCACCATAGATAATATACATGTTTTCGATGCTGTTCTCTCGAAACATCCCACCCTCGCCTTCTCCCACAGAGTCCAAAAGTCTGTTCTGTACATCTGTGTCTCTTTTTCTGTTTTGCATATAGGGTTATCGTTACCATCTTTCTAAATTCCATATATATGTGTTAGTATACTGTAATGGTCTTTATCTTTCTGGCTTACTTCACTCTGTTTAATCCATCTCATTAGAACTGATTCAAATGAATTCTTTATAAAGGCTGAGTAAGATTCCATGGTGTATATGTACCACAGCTTGCTTATCCATTCATCTGCTGATGGGCATCTAGGTTGCTTCCATGTCCTGGTTATTATAAACAGTGCTGAGATGAATATTGGGGTGCACGTGTCTCCTTCAGATCTGGTTTCCATGTCTATGCCCAGCACTGGGATTGCTGGGTCATATGGCAGTTCTATTTCTAGTTTTTCAAGAAATCTCCACACTGTTCTCTATAGCGGCTGTACGAGTTTGCATTCCCAGCAACAGTGTAAGAGGGTTCCCTTTTCTCCACACCCTCTCCAGCATTTATTCCTTATAGGCTTTTGGATAGCAGCCATCCTGACTGGCGTGTAATGGTACCTCATTGTGGTTTTGATTTGCATTTCTCTGGTAATGAGTGATGTTGAGCATCTCTTCATGTGTTTCTTTGCCATCCGAATGTCTTCCTTGGAGAAATGTCTGTTTAGTCCTTTGGCCCATTTTTTGATTGGGTCAGTTATTTTTCTGGAATTGAGCTGCAGGAGTTGCTTGTATATTTTTGAGATTAATCCTGTGTCTGTTGCTTTGTTTGCTATTATTTTCTCCTAATCTGAGGGCTGTCTTTTCACCTTGCTTATAGTTTCCTTTGTTGTGCAAAAGCTTTTAAGTTTCATTAGGTCCCATTTGTTTATTTTTGCTTTTATTTCCAATATTCTGGGAGGTGGGTCATAGAGGATCCTGCTGTGATTCATGTTGGAGAGTGTTTTGCCTATGTTCTCCTCTAGGAGTTTTATAGTTTCTGGTCTTACATTTAGATCTTTAATCCATTTTGAGTTTATTTTTGTGTATGGTGTTAGAAAGTGTTCTAGGTTCAGAACAAATAATTTTACAATTTGTATGGAAATACAAAAAACCTCGAATAGCCAAAGTAACCTTGAGAAAGAAGAATGGAACTGGAGGAATCAACCTGCCTAACTTCAAACTATACTACAAAGCCACAGTCATCAAGACAGTATGGTACTGGCACAAAGACAGAAATATAAATCAATGGAACAGAATAGAAAGCCCAGAGATAAATCCACAAACCTATGGTCACCTTTTCTTCGACAAAGCAGGCAAGGATATACAATGGAAAAAAGATAACCTCTTTAATAAGTGGTACTGGGAAAACTGGTCAACCACCTGTAAAAGAATGAAACTAGAACACTTTCTAACACCATACACAAAAATAAACTCAAAATGGATTAAAGATCTAAATGTAGGACCAGAAACTATAAAACTCCTAGAGGAGAACATAGGCAAAACACTCTCCGACATAAATCACAGCAGGATCCTCTATGACCCACATCCCAGAATATTGGAAATAAAAGCAAAAATAAACAAATGGGGCCTAATGAAACTTAAAAGCTTTTGCACAACAAAGGAAACTATAAGCAAGGTGAAAAGACAGCCCTCAGATTGGGAGAAAATAATAGCAAATGAAGCAACAGACAAAGGATTAATCTCAAAAATATACAAGCAACTCCTGCAGCTCAATTCCAGAAAAATAACTGACCCAATCAAAAAATGGGCCAAAGGACTAAACAGACATTTCTCCAAGGAAGACATACGGATGGCAAAGAAACACATGAAGAGATGCTCAACATCACTCATTACCAGAGAAATGCAAATCAAAACCACAATGAGGTACCATTACATGCCAGTCAGGATGGCTGCTATCCCAAAGTCTACAAGCAATAAATGCTGGAGAGGGTGTGGAGGAAAGGGAACCCTCTTGCACTGTTGGTGGGAATGCAAATTGATACAACCACTATGGAAAACAGTGTGGAGATTCCTTAAAAAGCTGGAAATAGAACTGCCATATGACCCAGCAATACCACTTCTAGGCATACACACTGAGGAAACCAGATCTGAAAGAGACATATGCACCCCAATGTTCATCTCAGCACTGTTTATAATAGCCAGGACATGGAAGCAACCTAGATGCCCATCAGCAGATGAATGGATGAGGAAGCTGTGGTACATATACACCATGGAATATTACTCAGCCATTAAAAAGAATTCATTTGAATCAGTTCTAATGAGATGAATGAAACTGGAGCCCCTTATGCAGAGTGAAGTAAGCCAGAAAGATAAAGACCATTACAGTATACTAACACATATATATGGAATTTAGAAAGATGGTAATGATAACCCTATATGCAAAAAAAAGAAAAAGAGACTCAGATGTATAGAACAGACTTGTGGACTCTGTGGGAGAAGACGAGGGTGGGACGTTTAAAGAGAACAGCATCGAAACATGTATATCTAGGGTGAAACAGATCACCAGCCCAGGTTGGATGCATGAGACAAGTGCTCGGGCCTGGTGCACTGGGACGATCCAGAGGGATGGGGTGGAGAGGGAGGTGGGAGTGGGGACCGGGATGGGGAATACATGTACATCCATGGCTAATTCATTTCAATGTATGACAAAAACCACTGCAATGTTGTAAAGTAATTAGCCTCCAACTAATAAAAATAAATGGAAAAAAAAAAGAGAAAGTGTTCTAGTTTCATTCTTTTACAAGTTGTTGAACAGTTTTCCCAGCACCACTTGTTAAAGAGGTTGTCTTTTTTCCGTTGTATATCCTTGCCTCCTTTGTCGAAGATAAGGTGTCCATCAGTTCATGTAGTTATCTCTGAGCTTTCTATTTTGTTCCATTTATCTATGTTTCTGTTTTTGTGCCGGTACCATACTGTCTTGATAACTGTGGCTTTGTAGTATAGTGTGAAGTCAGGCAGGTTGATTCCTCCAGTTCCATTCTTCTTTCTCGAGATTACTTTGGCTATTCGAGGTTTTTTATATTTATATACAAATTGTGAAATTATTTGTTCTAGTCTGTGAAAAAATACCGTTGGTAGCTTAATAGGGATTGCATTGACTCTATAGACTGCTTTGGGTAATATAGCCATTTAGAGAATGTTGATTCTCCTAATCCATGAACACGGTATATTTCTCCATCTGTTTGTGTCCTTTTTGATTTCTTTCATTGGTGTTTTACAGTTTTCTATGTATAGGTCTTTTGTTTCTTTAGGTAGATATACTCCTAATTATTTTATTCTTTTTGTTCCAATGGTGAATGGTATTGTTTCCTTAATTTCTCTTTCTGTTTTCTCATTGTTAGTGTATAGGAATGCAAGGGATTTCTGTGTGTTAATTTTATATCCTGCAACTTTACTATATTCGTTGATTACCTCTAGTAATTTTCTGGTAGACTCTTTAGGGTTTTCTATGTAGAGGATCATGTCATCTGAAAACAGTGAGAGTTTCACTTCTTCTTGTCCTCTCTGGATTCCTTTTACTTCTTTTTCTGCTCTGATTGCTGTGGCCAAGCCTTCCAAAACTATGGTGAATAGTAGTGGTGAGAATGGGCACCCTTGTCTTGTTCCTGATTTTAGGGGAAATGCTTTCAATTTTTCACCATTGAGGGTAATGCTTGCTGTGGGTTTGCCATATATAGCTTTTGTTATGTTGAGGTTTGTTCCTTCTATTCCTGCTTTCTGGAGAGTTTTAATCATAAATGGATGTTGAATTTTGTCAAAGGATTTTTCTGCATCTATTGAGATAATCTTATGGTTTTTATCTTTCAATTTGCTAATGCGATGTATTACACTGTTTGATTTGTGGATTTTAAAGAATCCTTGCATTCCTGGGATAAAGCCCACTTGGTCATGGTGTATGATTTTTTTAATATGTTGTTGGATCCTGTTTGCTAGATTTTTGTTGAGGATTTTTGCATCTATATTCATCAGTGATATTGGCCTGTACTTTTCTTTTTTTGTGGCATCTTTGTCTGGTTTTGGAATGAGGGTGATGGTGGCCTTATAGAATGAGTTTGGAAGTTTACCTTCTTCTGCAATTTTCTGGAAGAGTTTGAGTAAGATAGGTGTTAGCTCTTCTCTAAATTTTTGGTAGAATTCAGCTGTGAAGCCATCTGGTCCTGGGCTTCTGTTTGCTGGAAGATTTCTGATTACAGTTTCTATTTCCTTGCTTATTATGGGTCTGTTAAGATCTTCTATTTCTTTCTGGTTCAGGTTTGGAAAGTTATACTTTTCTAAGAATTTGTCCATTTCTTCCAAGTTGTGCATTTTATTGGCATAGAGCTGCTGGTAGTAGCCTCTTATGATCATTTGTATTTCAGTGTTGTCTGTTCTGATCTCTCCATTTTTATTTCTAGTTTTGTTAATTTGGGTCTTCTCCCTTAGTTTCTTAATGAGTCTTGCTAATGGATTGTCGATTTTGTTTATTTTTTCAAAAACCAGCTTTTAGCTTTGTTGATTTTTGCTATGGTCACTTTAGTTTCTTTTGCATTTATTTGTATCCTAATTTTTAAGATTTCTTGTCTTTTACTAACCCTGGGATTCTTCATTTCTTCCTTCTCTACTTGCTTTAGGTGTAGAGTGAGGTTATTTATTTGACTTTTTTCTTGTTTCTTGAGGTAAGCCTGTAATGCTATGAACCGTCTCCTTAGCACTGCTTTTACAGTGTCCTATAGGTTTTCAGTTGTTGTGTTTTCATTTTCATTCATTTCAATGCATATTTTGATTTCTTTTTTGATTTGTTCTATGATTTGTCAGTTATTCTGAAGCATGTTATTTAGCCTCCATATGTTTTAATTTTTAATAATTTTTTTTTTTGTAATTGAGATCTAATCTTACTGCACTGTCGTCAGAAACAATGACTGGAATGATTTCAATTTTTTTGAATTTACCAAGACTAGATTTATGGCCCAAGATGTGATCTATTCTGGAGAAGGTTCCATGTGCACTTGAGAAAAAGGTGAAGTTGATTGTTTTCGGGTGAAACGTCCTATAGATATCAATCGGGTCTAGCTGGTGCATTGTGTCATTTAAAGTTTGTGTTTCCTTGTTAATTTTCTGTTTAGTTGATCTATCCATAGTTGTGAGTGGGGTATTCAAGTCTCCCACTATTATTGTGTTACTGTTAATTTCGTCTTTCATACTCGTTAGTGTTTGCCTTACATATTGCAGTGCTCCTATGTTGGGTGCACATATATTTATAATTGTTATATCTTCTTCTTGGATTGATCCTTAGATCATTATGTAATGTCCTTCTTTGTCTGTTTTCACAGCCTTTATTTGAAAGTCTATTTTATCTGATATGAGTATTGCGACTCCTGCTTTCTTTTGGTCTCTGTTTGTGTGAAATATTTTTTTCCAGCCCTTCACTTTATTCTGTATGTGTCCCTTGTTTTGAGGTGGGTCTCTTGTAGACAGCATATATAGGGGTCTTGTTTTTGTATCCATCCAGCCAGTCTTTGTCTTTTGGTTGGGACATTCAACCCATTTACATTTAAGGTACTTATTGATAGGTATCGTCCCGTTGCCATTTACTTTGTTGTTTTTGGTTTACATTTATACAACCTTTCTGTGTTTCCTGTCTAGAGAAGATCCCGTAGTATTTATTGAAGAGCTGGTTTGGTGATGCTGATTGCTCTCAGCGTTTGCTTGTCTGTAAAGCTTTTGAATTCTCCTTCATATCTGAATGAGATCCTTGCTGGGTACAGTAATCTGGGTTGTACGTTATTCTCTTTCATCACTTTAATATGTCCTGCCATCCCCTTCTGGCCTGGAGGGTTTCTATGGATAGATCAGCTGTTATTCTTATGGGAATCCCTTTGTGTGTTATTTGTTGTTTCTCCCTTGCTGCTTTTAATATTGGTTCTTTGTGTTTGATCTTTGTTAATTTGATTAATATGTGTCTTGGGGTGTTTTGCCTTCGGTTTATCCTGTTTGGGACTCTCTGGGTTTCTTGGACTTGGGTGGCTATTTCCTTCCCCATTTTAGGGAAATTTTCAGCTATTATCTCCTCAAGTATTTTCTCATGGCCTTTCTTTTTGTCTTCTTCTTCTGGGACTCCTATGATTCAATTGTTGCGGTGTTTCACATTGTCCCAGAAGTCCCTGAAGTTGTCTTCATTTCTTTTGATTCTTTTTTCTTTTTTCCTCTCTGCTTCATTTATTTCCACCATTTTATCTTCTACATCACTTATCCTATTTTCTGTCTCCGTTATTCTACTCTTGGTTCCCTCCAGAGTGTTTTGGATCTCATTTATTGCATTATTCATTTTTAATTGACTCTATTTCTGCTTGGTCCTTATTAAACATTTTGTGCATCTTCTCAATCTTTGTCTTCAGGCTATTTATCTGTAATTCTATTTTGTTTTCAAGATTTTGGATCATTTTTATTATCATTATTCTAAATTCTTTTTCAGGTAGATTCCCTATCTCCTCCTCTTTTGTTTGACTTGGTGGGCATTTTTCATGTTCCTTTACCTGTTGGGTATTTCTCTGCCTTTTCATCTTGTTCAGATTGCTGTGTCTGGAGTGGGCTTTCTGTATTCTGGAAGTCTGTGGTTCCTTTTTATTGTAGAGGTTTCACGCAGTGGGTGGCGTTGGACGATTGGCTTGTCAAGGTTTCCTGGTTAGGGAAGCTTGCGTCGGTGTTCTGATGCGTGGAACTGGATTTCTTCTCTCTGGAGTGCAATGAAGTGTCTGGTAATGAGTTTTGAGATGGGTCTATGTGTTAGGTGTGACTTTGGGCAGCCTGTAAGTTGACGCTCAGGGCTATGTTCCCTCGTTGCTGGAGAATTTGCATTGTATGTCTTGCTCTGAAACTTACAGGCTCTTAGGTGGTGATTGGTTTCAGTGTAGGTATGGAGGCTGTTGGATGGTCTCTTACTACTTAGTGTTCTGTGTAGTCAGGAGTTTTCTGGTGTTCTCAGGTTTTGGGCTTAAGTCTCCTGCCTCTGTATTTCAGTTTTAATCTTCCAGTAGTCTCAAGACTTCTCCAACTATACGGCAGTGATAATAAAACTTCTAGGTTCATGGTGAAAAGATTCTCCACCGTGAGGGACACCCAGAGAGTTTCACAGAGTTACATGAAAAAGAGGAGAGGGAGGAGGGAGATAGAGATGAGCAGGAGGAGAAAAAGGGGGACTCAAGAGGAGAGAGACAGATCTATGCAGTTGTCTGTTCCCAAAGTGTTCTCCGTAGCCCAGACACCCACAAAGATTCACAGAATTGGATTGGGAAGAGAAGGGGAAGGGAGGAAATAGAGGTGTTCTGAGGTAGAAAACGGAGCATCAAAAGTGGGAGAGAGTAATCAACACAGTCATGAATAAAAATGGGAACGGAATATTGGATTCTTAAATGTCCAAAATTTATATGACATACTGAAAAACAAAGATTAAAAATCTAGAGTAGAGGTTAGACTCTTAAAAATACAATATTAAAAACAAAAACACAAAATATTTTAGAAATATATGTGAAGTTCATTTTAAAAATAGGGTTCTCTTTCTTTTCTTTTGCAAGGTTATAGTGAAATGAAAATGAAAATTAGGGATTAATAGAGAAGTAATAGAGGACTTTGAAAGAAAATAAGAGAAAAAAAGAAAAGAAACAAGAAAAGAAAAAAAATTTTTCCCTACTTAAAAAAATCATAAAAATATATGAAAATGAAAGTTAAGGAGTAATGGGAGAGTAATAGGGAATTTTAAAAGAAAATAAAGAAGAAAAAATAAAAAAGAAAAAAAAAGAAAATTTTTTAATTAAAAAGAAATTAAAATATATCTAGGAATTTCCCTGGAGCTCTTGCAGTCAAGTGTGCTTTTGGTTCAGTTTCAGATAGCTCCTCCTTCCAGCTTACACTTTTTGATATCTATAGGCCCCTTCCGGTGTAGTTGGTGTTACCTACAAGGATTTTAATCTTTCATACTGGTCCATTCTGAAGCGGTTCCCTTTGTTTATTTGGCTTCTGTTTGCTGGTCTCTTCAGTGTTCAATTTCTGCCCTGATGCAGGTGGGTGGAGGTGGTCTCTTGTTTAGGTTTGCTGGTTCAATCGTGGTGCGGGGAGAGAGGGGCGCTGCAGACAGATACGCTGTGTGTGGGTAGCACTCACAGTGTTCCGGCCACACTGGGTTTGCCCCCACTCACGGGTGTGTGTGCTTTCCCCGTCTACACTGCTCAGGCTCCCGGCTGCTCTATATGGAGCGGGCCCTGCGTTGCGTGTGGTTCCAGTTTTCGGGTCCTCCACAAAAGCGCGGACTCGGTTGGGCCTGCGTTTTGTGCCTTCCCTGCCCGAGCAGCTCAGGCAGCCAGGAGCTTGACGGGCGCACTCTCCCCGGGTGCGGTGTGCCTTCTCCCCTCCGCGGTCCCAGCCTCAGTTTCCGCCTGCGCCAGTCGGGTGCATGCGCCTTGTGTTTAGCCGCGACCCTCCCGGCAGATGTCGACCATCCAGAATCTCAGGAAGTCTTTGGTTAGAAACTGGAGGCCTGTTTGCAGTGTGGTAGGGGATGCCATCTCTGGGGCTGAGTTTGCCCCTTTCCCCTCCCCCCCCCCTGCCTCCTGCCTCTGGCGGGGATTGCTTGGTCCGCAGCTGGCTAGCTCTTCTCTAGAGTTGCTCACTCAGTCCCTTTGTTCTGTGAATGGCCGGCAGTGTGTTCGGGCCGGTTAATTTTCTCTCTCTTTTGCTATCCCACAGTTTAAGTTGCTATCTCACAAAAGCTCCCTCCGATTGCCCTCAGGGCACTCAGGCCCAGTCCTTACCCTAAGCAATGCCGCCCGCTCCTCTCCGTTCCGCCCCCACTTGCTGGTGGCGGATGCGGGCGTCTGGGGTACTTTTCTGCTGGGAGTTGCTTTTAGGCACATAATCTGTGGGTTTTATTTATTTTTCCTCCCAGTTAGGTTGCCCTCTGAGATTCGAAAACTTCCCCCAGACCTGCCAGTGATGAGGGTTTCCTGGTGTTTGGAAACTTCCTCTATTAAGACTCCCTTCCTGGGACAGGTCTCTGCCCCTAGCTCTTTTGTCTCTCTTTTTATCTTTTATATTTTGTCCTACCTCCTTTTGAAGACAATGGGCTGCTTTTCTGGGTGCCTGATGTCCTCAGCTAGTGATCAGAAGTTGTTTTGTGAAGTTTGCTCAGTGTTCAATTGTTCTTTTGATGAATTTGTAGGGGAGAAAGTGGTCTCCCCGTCCTATTCCTCCGCCATCTTGGCTCTTCCCCCGCCTTATTTGTATTTAAAATGTTTTATCATTTTAAGTATAAAGAGTGAAAGGACAGATTCTGATTCTCATGCATTCTATTGGAGGGTTTCTTTGAAGAAGGAGGGAAGTGCAGACCTTCTGTCTGGGATGTGCCTGTTCATGGTATAACTGAGCAGGACCCTCAGGGGTCTTCCCCTGTATCCTCTGCTTTAGCTCCTCTCTGAAGTACCTAGATATTAGTATTTGAGCCACATTTCCTGAGTTGTTTTGCAGATGTCAATCCCCCTTACCAACAAATGGGGGAACCAATTGATGACCATAAGCACATACATAGCCCCAGGCCTGCTGGAGCCTAAGGACTGATAATATTAACCCCTGTGACACCACTCTGCCACCTCATCATCAGCCAGTCTGAGAACTGTGCACAAGGCTGATCACATACCCTGCAGATGGCACCCCGCCCCCTGCCCCACCAGACATGCTCTTTAAAAAAAAAGCTTTGCCAAAGCCATTTAGTGAGCTCAAGGCTTTTTAGTATATGAACCACTCAACTTGCAATAAATCTTTCTCTGCTCCAAATTCTGACCTTTCAGTTTATTTGGCCTCACTGTGCATTGGGCACACAAACTTGCATTAACGATGGTTATGGGATGAATCAATGAGAAAGGAAATGAGTGAGCCAGGGACAAAGCCATCATTGGCTGATGCTGAGGCTGCACAGTGAACTCTGAACTCTGCAGAAGGTTCCCCTAAGTACAGCTTAAAACCCTTCTGGAAAAGCATACACTCATGGGAGATTTGGGGGGTAATGTAAATCAGACTCACACCCCGCTCCCAGAATGGGTGCTCTATTTATGTGAAGCTGAGAGTCTCATGCCAAATGTGAAAGCTAAAAATTAAAGAGCCTGTGCTTCTCCTTAAACTTCTTAATTTCTGTGTGGTCCAGGACAGGTCAGGAAAGTGGATGCCACTAGCCTGGGAGACAGGCAATTCTGTCTTTCTAGCTGTCTCTTCAACCTATGGTCCTCAGACATCACATAGATCTTATGTGTACCTGTCTTTTTCCAAAGCCGGTGTTCAGTTCATTTCAGTTCAGTCACTCGATCGTGTCTGACTCTTTGCAACCCCATGAATATCGCAGCACACCAGCCCCCCCTGTCCATCACCAACTCCTGGAGTCTACCCAAACCCATGTTCATCGAGTCAGTGATGCCATCCAGCCACTTCTTCCTCCGTTGTCTCCTTCTCCTCCTGCCATCAATCCTTCCCACCATCAAGGTCTTTTTCAATGAGTCAACTCTTCGCATGAGGTGGCCAAACTATTGGAGTTTCGATTTCAACATCAGTCCTTCTGATGAACACCCAGGACTGAGCTCTTTTAGGATGGACTGGTTGGCTCTTCTTGCAGCCCAAGGGACTCACAAGAGTCTTCTCCAACACAACAGTTCAAAAGCATCCATTCTTAGGGGCTCAGCTCTCTTCACACTCCAAGTCTCACATCCATAAATGACTACTGGAAAAACCATGGCCTTGACTAGATAGACCTTTGTTGGCAAAATAATGTCTCTGCTTTTTAATATGCTATCTAGGTTGGTCATAACTTTCCTTCCAAGGAGTGAGCGTCTTTTAATTTCATGGCTGCAATCACCATCTGTGGGGATTTTAAAGCCCCCAAAATAAAGTCTGACACTGTTTCTCTTGTTTTCCCCATCTATTTGCTGTGAAGTGATGGGACCAGATGCCATGATCTTACTTTTCTGAATGTTGAGCTTTAAGCCAACGTTTTCACTCTCTTTCACTTTCAACAAGAGGCTCTTTAGTTCTTCTTCACTTTCTGTCATAAGGGTGGTGTCATCTTCATATCTGAGGTTATTGATATTTCTCCCAGCAATCTTGGTTCCAGCTTGTGCTTCTTCCAGCCCAGCATTTCTCATGATGTACTCTGCATATAAGTTAAATAAGCAGGGTGACAATATACAGCCTTGACATACTCCTTTTCATATTTGGAACCAGTCTGTTGTCCCATGTCTAGTTCTAACTGTTGCTTCCTGACCTGCAAACAGGTTTCTCAAGAGACAGGTCAGATGGTCTGGTATTCCCATCTCTTTTAGAATTTTCTACAGTTTATTGTGATTCACACAGTCACAGCTTTGGCATAGTCAACAAAACAGAAAGATGTTTTTCTGAAACTCTCTTGCTTTTTCAATGATCCAGCAGATGTTAGTAATTTGATCTATGGTTCCTCTGCCTTTTCTAAAACCAACTTCAACATCTGGGAGTTCATGGTTCACATATTGCTGAAGCCTGGCTTGGAGAATTTTGAGCATTACTTTACTAGTGTGTGAGACAAGTGCAATTGTGCAGTAGTTTGAGCATTTTTTGGGATTGCCTTTCTTTGGGATTGGAATGAAAACTGACCTTTTCCAGTCCTGTGGCCACTGCTGAGATTTCCAAAATTGCTGGCACACTGAGTGCAGCACTTTCACAACATCATCTTTCAGGATTTGAAATAGCTCAACTGGAATTCCATCACCTCCACTAGCTTTGATCATAGTGATGCTTTCTTTTTTTTTATTTATTTATTTTTTCTTTTTTTTCCATTTATTTTTATTAGTTGGAGGCTAATTACTTTACATCATTACAGTAGTTTTTATCATACATTGAAATGAATTAGCCATGGATTTACATGTATTCCCCATCCCAGTCCCCCCTCCCACCTCCCTCTCCACCCCATCCCTCTGGGTCTTCCCAGTGCACCAGGCCCGAGCACTTGTCTCATGCACCCAACCTGGGCTGGTGATCTGTTTCACCCTAGATAATATACATGTTTCAATGCTGTTCTCTTGAAACATCCCACCCTTGCCTTCTCCCAGAGTCCACAAGTCTGTTCTATACATCTGAGTCTCTTTTTCTGTTTTGCATATAGGGTTATCGTTACCATCTTTCTAAAGTCCATATATATGTGTTAGTATACTGTAATGGTCTTTTTCTTTCTGGCTTACTTCGCTCTGTATAATGGGCTCCAGTTTCATCCATCTCATTAGAACTGATTCAAATGAATTCTTTTTGATGGCTGAGTAATATTCCATGGTGTATATGTACCACAGCTTCCTCATCCATTCGTCTGCTGATGGGCATCTGGGTTGCTTCCATGTCCTGGCTATTATAAACAGTGCTGCGATGAACATTGGGGTGCACGAGTCTCTTTCAGATCTGGTTTCCTTGGTGTGTATGCCCAGAAGTGGGATTGCTGGGTCATATGGCAGTTCTATCTCCAGCTTTTTAAGAAATCTCCACACTGTTTTCCATAGTGGTTGTACTAATTTGCATTCCCACCAACAGTGCAAGAGGGTTCCCTTTTCTCCACACCCTCTCCAGCATTTATTGCTTGTAGACTTTTGGATAGCAGCCATCCTGACTGGCGTATAATGATACCTCATTGTGGTTTTGATTTGCATTTCTCTGATAATGAGTGATGTTGAGCATCTTTTCATGTGTTTGTTAGCCATCTGTATGTCTTCTTTGGGGAAATATCTGTTTAGTTCTTTGGCCCATTTTTTGATTGGGTCATTTATTTTTCTGGAGTTGAGCTGGAGGAGTTGCTTGTATATTTTTGAGATTAATCCTTTGTCTGTTGCTTCATTTGCTATTATTTTCTCCCAATCTGAGGGCTGTCTTTTCACCTTGCTTATAGTTTCCTTTGTTGTGCAAAAGCTTTTAAGTTTCCTTAGACCCCATTTGTTTATTTTTGCTTTTATTTCTGAAATTCTGGGATGTGGGTCATAGAGGATCCTGCTGTAATTTATGTCGGAGAGTGTTTTGCCTATGTTCTCCTCTAGGAGTTTGATAGTTTCTGGTCTTACATTTAGATCTTTAATCCATTTTGAGTTTATTTTTGTGTATGGTGTTAGAAAGTGTTCTAGTTTCATTCTTTTACAGGTGGTTGACCAGTTTTCCCAGCACCACTTGTTAAAGAGGTTATCTTTTTTCCATTGTATATCCTTGCCTCCTTTATCGAAGATAAGGTGACCATAGGTTCGTGGATTTATCTCTGGGCTTTCTATTCTGTTCCATTGATCTATATTTCTGTCTTTGTGCCAGTACCATACTGTCTTGATGACTGTGGCTTTGTAGTAGAGTCTGAAGTCAGGCAGATTGATTCCTCCAGTTCCATTCTTCTTTCTCAGGATTACTTTGGCTATGTCGAGGTTTTTTGTATTTCGATACAAATTGTGAAATTATTTGTTCTAGTTCTGTGAAAAATACCGTTGGTAGTTTGATAGGGATTGCATTGAATCTATAGATTGCTTTGGGTAGTATAGCCATTTTGACAATATTGATTCTTCCAATCCATGAACACGGTATATTTCTCCATCTGTTTGTGTCCTCTTTGATTTCTTTCATCAGTGTTTTATAGTTTTCTATGTATAGGTCTTTTGTTTCTTTAGGTAGATATACTCCTAAGTATTTTATTCTTTTTGTTGCAATGGTGAATGGTATTGTTTCCTTAGTTTCTCTTTCTGTTTTCTCATTGTTAGTGTATAGGAATGCAAGAGATTTCTGTGTGTTAATTTTATATCCTGCACCTTTACTGTATTCATTGATTAGCTCTAGTAATTTTCTGCTAGAGTCTTTAGGGTTTTCTATGTAGAGGATCATGTCATCTGCAAACAGAGAGAGTTTCACTTCTTTTCCTATCTGGATTCCTTTAACTTCTTTTTCTGCCCTGATTGCTGTGGCCAACATTTCCAAAACTATGTTGAATAGTAGTGGTGAGAGTGGGCACCCTTGTCTTGTTCCTGATTTCAGGGGAAATGCTTTCAATTTTTCACCATTGAGGGTGATGCTTGCTGTGGGTTTGTCATATATAGCTTTTATTATGCATAGTGATGCTTTCTAAGGCCCACTTGACTTCACATTCCAGGATGTCTGGCTCTAAGTGAGCGATCACACCATCATGATTATCTGCGTAGTGAAGATCTTTTTTTGTACAGTTCTGTGTATTCTTGCCACCTCTTCTTAATATCTTCTGCTTCTGTTAGGTCCATACCATTTCTGTCCTTTATCGAGCCCATCTTTGCATGAAACGTTCCCTTGGTATCTCTGATTTTTTTGAAGGGATCTCTAGTTTTTCCTATTCTGTTGTTTTCCTCTATTTCTTTGCACTGATCACTGAGGAAGGCTTTCTTATCTCTCCTTGCTATTCTTTGGAACTCTGCATTCAAATGGGAATATCTTTCCTTTTCTCCTTTGCTTTTCACTTCTCTTCTTTTCACAGTTATTTGTAAGGCCTCCTCAGACAGCCATTTTGCTTTTTGCATTTCTTTTCCATGGAGATGGTCTTAATCCCTGCCTCCTGTACAATGTCACGAACCTCCCCTGTCCATAGTTCATCAGGCACTCTGTCTATCAGATCTAGTTCCTTAAATCTATTTCTCACTTCCACTGTATAATCATAAGGGATTTGATTTAGGTCATACCTGAATGGTCTAATGGTTTTTCCTACTTTCTTCAATTTAAGTCTGAATTTGGCAATAAGGAGTTCATGATCTGAGCCACAGTCAGCTCCCAGTCTTGTTTTTGCTGACTGTATAGAGCTTCTCCATCTTTGGCTGCAAAGAATATAATCAATCTGATTTCAGTGTTGACCATCTGGTGATGTCCGTGTGTAGAGTCTTCTCTTGTGTTGTTGGAAGAGGGTGTTTGCTATGACCAGTGCGTTCTCTTGGCAAAACTCTATTAGCCTTTGTCCTGCTTCATTCTGTACTCCAAGGCCAAATTTGCCCATTACTCCAGGTGTTTCTTGACTTCCTACTTTTGCATTCCAGTCTCCTATAATGAAAAGAACATCTTTTTTGTGTGCTAGTTCTAAAAGGTCTTGTAGGTCTTCATAGAACCGTTCAACTTCAGCTTCTTCAGTGTTACTGGTTGGGGCATAGGCTTGGATTACCATGATATTGAATGGTTTGCCTTGGAAATGAACAGAGATCATTCTGTCATTTTTGAGATTGCATCCAAGTACTGCATTTTGGACTCTTTTGTTGACCATGATGGCTACTCCACTTCTTCTAAGGGATTCCTGCCCACAGTAGTAGATATAATGGTCATCTGAGTTAAGTTCAGCCATTCCCGTCCATGTTAGTTCACTGATTCCTAGAATGTTGATGTTCACTCTTGCCATCTACTTCTAATTTGCCTTGATTCACGGAGCTAACATTCCAGCAATATTGCTCTTTACAGCATCAGACCTTGCTTCTATCACCAGTCACATCCACAACTAGGTATTGGTTTTGCTTTGGCTCCATCCCTTCATTCTTTCTGGAGTTATTTCTCCACTAATTTCCAGTAGCATATGGGGCACCTACCAACCTGGGGAGTTCCTCTTTCAGTATCCTACCATTTTGCCTTTTCATACTGTTCACGGGGTTCTCAAGGCAAGAATACTGAAGTGGTTTGCCATTCCCTTCTCCAGTGGACCACATTCTGTCAGACCTCTCCACCATGACCCGCCCATCCTGGGTGGCCCCACACAGCATGGCTTAGTTTCATTGAGTTAGACAAGGCTGTGGTCCTATGATCAGATTGGCTAGTTTTCCATGATTATGGTTTCAGTGTGTCTGCCCTCTGATGCCCTCTCGCAACACCTACCATCTTACTTGGGTTTCTCTTACCTTGGACATGGGGTATCTCTTCACGGCTGCTCCAGCAAAGTGCAGCCGCTGCTCCTTACCTTGGACGAGGGGTATCTCCTCATGGCCACCCCTCCTGACCTTGAACACAGAGTAGCTCCTCTCGGCCCTCCTGCGCCGGTGCAGCCGCTGCTCCTTGGACGTGGGGTAGCTTCTCTCTGCTGCGCGCATCTGTGCCATCTGTCACAGCCGCCGTGTTTCTGCAAAAGCAGGTGTACTTTTGCATTTTTCTTAGAATCTGACAGTACTTGGTTTCCCACATCTTTTCCAATTATTACTCTTTTTGAAATTTAGCCTTTTTTTATGAAGTGTGAATCCCTGATGAATAATTTTGCTATATCACTTTTTTCATCTACTCCTTGAACTTTCATATTTCCTTCTTTGTGGATTATCATTACAAGAAGATGTGCACTTTAAAAAAAATTTTATTTGATTGTATCGGGCCTTAATTGTTGCATGTGAATGTGAGATCTTTAGTTGAGGCATGTGGAATCTATTTCCCTGTCCAGGGATCAAACCCAGATACCCTGCATTGGGAACATGGAGTCTCAGCCAGGGAAGTCCCAAGGTATGCACATTAAAAAAATTACTTTGTAATTTTATTTTTTGAAGTTTGATTTTTTTTTTAAAATGTTTGTTTAGTGAGGTATCTTGGTTTGGGATGGGGATGAGGGTGCAGAGGCAGAGTATGATAAAACCTGGGGAGGGGACTTAGCATGAAGTAGGGTGAAGGAAGCACTCCCACTGAGGGACACGCCAGTATGGAGTATCATACCCAAGAGAGATAAGAAGGGCACCACATGGAGCAGGTGAGGGTAGCTACCTTGTTTGAAAAGTCATAGCCCATCCACGTTGATGAGAAGAGGCTGACAAATACTAACCTAACCAAATAATCAAAGCAAATAGCATCTGTAATGAACAGATTGAAACTGTCACCTCACAGGGTGCAGTAAACAGAAAAAACATTATTTTGTAATATTCCTGTTAAAGATGCAAAGCCTGAATCTAATCATGAGGAAACATTAGACAAACTCAAACTGAGGGATGTTTTACAAATGCCCAGACTATACTCTTCAAGAGTGACAAAGTCCTGGAAGTCAAGGAAAGACTGAGGAACTCTTCCAGACTGAAGGTGACTAAGGAGACATGAAACTAATTGCAGGATATCATTCTAAGGAACTGGACACAAGGAATATCTTGGGAATGTATTGGTGAAAGACAAAGATAAGAATTAGATGGTCCAAATGCATCAATATTAATTTCCTGTTTGTATTTAAGTTTGTATTATGGTCATGCAGGAAAATCACCTAGTTTTAAGAAAATGCATACTAAGTATTCAGATCTTTAGAACATTGGGTCAGCATTTTACTCTCAATCTATTCAAAATGCATACTACCAAGTTTCCTATACACTTGCACTACATAATTATGTACATATCTGTTTGTTTATAGAGAGAGAGCCAACTATGGGTTCATTTCCAAATACACAAGCCTTTCACAAAAGATTTGATACTGCTAGTGGACATCTGAAAAAGTGCTCAGCATTGTTAATCAGTCTTCACAGAAATGCAAATTGAAACTTCAATGAAGTATTATTATATACCATCAGAATGATTAAACTTGGAAAAGATTATACTAGGTATTGGCAAGAAAATGAAGGAACTGGCACTCTCAAAGTAAACCATAAATTGGTTCAATCATTTGGCCAATTATTTGGCAAGGGTTTACTAATGGCAACCCACTCAAGTATTCTTGCCTATGGAAAATCCCATGGACAGAAGACCATGGTGGGTCCATAACATCACAAAGAATTGGACATGACTGAGCAGCTGAGCACACACACACACGTACTTAAAGTGAACACATGCCTATCCAACAGTTCCACTTGTCAGTATGTACTGAACAGAAATGCGGTACACTGGAATATCAAAGAGCCATACTTAAAAATTGTTGGTGGGAGAGTAATTTGATACTGCCACTATGGAAAACAGTATGGAAGTTCCTTAAAAAACTAAAAATAGAACTACCATATGATCCAGCAATCCCACTTCTGGGCATATACCCAGAGAAAATCATAATTCAAAAAGATACATGTGCACCCAATGTTCATAGCAGCACTATTTACAATAGCCAGGACACGGAAGCAACCTAAATGTCCATCAACAGAGGAATGGATAAAGAGATGTGGTGCATATATACAGTGAAATATTATTCAGCCATAAAAAGGAACAGAGTTGGATCATTAGTAGGGTTGTGGATGGACCTAGAGTATGTCATACAGAGTGAGGTAAGTCAGAAAGAGGGAAACAAATATCATATATTAAAACATATATGTGGAATCTAGAACAATGGCATAGGTGATCCTCTTTGCAAAGCAGAAATAGAGGCACAGATGTAGAGAACAAATATATGAATACCAAGGGGGATAAGGGTGAAGGGGTAAGGAGGACTGGGAAATTGGGATGGACACATATACACTATTGATACTGTGTATAAAATAGATGACTGGGCTTCTCTGGTGGTCCAGTGGTTGAGAATCTGCCTGCCAAGACAGAGGACATGGGTCAGTCCCTGTTCCAGGAAGATCCCACATGCTGAGAAGCAATGAAGCCTGTGTGCCACAACTACTGAAGCCCGCATGCCTTAAAGCCCATGCTTCACAAGAGAAGCCTTGAGCACCACAGCTGGAGAGTAGTCCCCACTCACTGCAACTAGAGAAAGCACTTGCACAGCAATGGAGACCCAGCACAGTCAAAATAAAAATAAATAAATTTTTTTTTTAAAAAAAAGTAGCACAGAGAACCTCTTGTGTAGCACAGAGAAGTCTAGTTAATGCTCTGTCGTGGCCTAAATGGGAAGGAAAGTCAAAAGGAAGTGGATGCATGTACATGTATGGCTGATTCATTTTGCTGTATAGCAGAGACTAACAAAATATTGTAAAGCAGCTGTATCCCAATAAAAATGAATTTAAAAGAGAAAGTAGTGTAGAAAGAGATGTTAAAGTTATTAGATCTTAAAAGAAAAAGAATTTTCATGACACCATTCAAAATGATACCAATCTAGAAGCACCTAATATCCATAACAATACAGTGCAAAAAATAAACCATAGAATAGTTATTCATAGTAAACAAAGCACTAATCACAAAGCAAAATCTTACTACTATTATTTGTAGCAACGTGAAAGAAACTCGGGCTTCCCTGGGAGCTCAGAGGGTAAAGGATTTGCCTGAACTCACAAATGAATTATCAAATGAAAAAAGATGGATACAAAAAAGAAAATGTATGATTCCACTTATTTAAAGATTGCAAACAGGCAAAACTAACCTATGGCATGAAACAATGCATCTCAGGTCCGGGGTAAGTTGTGAGTAGAGAGTATATAAACGGACTTCTGGGTCCTGGCTAATTCTTTTTCTTGACCTGTGTGTTGGCTGCACAGTATATGTTCACATGATAATTCACCAAGCTGTACATTTAAGACATAGGCAACCTTCTCTAGGTATATTATGCTTCAGTGACAATGGTTGTTTAAAAAGAAAGTTTCAACTTACAATTCTGCCCAAGCTCTGACTGTGGAGGACTTCGTGTTGATGTCCTCCTGGACACCCTTGGTGGTTTAGTTGCTAAGTCGTGCCCAACTCTTGCGACTCCATGGACTGTAGCCTGCCAGGTTCCTCTGTGCATGGAATTCTCCAGGCAAGAATACTGGAGTGGGTTGCCATTTCCTTCTCCAGGGTATCTTCCCAACCCAGGAATCAAACCTGGGTCTCCTGCATTTCAGGCAGATTCTTTACTAACTCATATACAAGGGAAGGAATTTCCTGGACACCCATAGGAAATCTCTTTGATGGGACAAATTCTCGAAATGAGTGTTGGGAAACTTAGACCCTAAGATAGGGTCTTGTACTGATATGTTGGTGCCAATTCACCTCACTAAGTCAGCAATTCCTAAAAATAAAGTAGGAATGAGACTAGTGGATTTCTGAGACCCTCCTGCCTCTAAAATATCTATGATTCTTTCATTCTACAGAAAGATATAAGACCAACAGAAACCTTCTCAGATGGAGGGAGGAGCAGGGCAGAGTAATAAAATGATTACTGTAAAGAGAGTAACTCAGCTTTTTTTATTTTTATTTTTTTTTACCCAAAATAAAGTACTTCATCTGTTTCAGAGTGTACACTATGTGATTCAGGTAGCAAATGACAACTCTTTGTCCTGGGTAAAAATTTCATTGCAACCTGGGCTTATTCAAGTCCCAAAGGTTGCAAAACCAACATTTCTGATTCTTATTTTAATCAACTGATGCTGTAATTATTAACTCAGTGTTTATTTTAAGCATCCCTGATTAGGGTGAATCATGGAATACTGAATTATGGTACACACTCAGTACATGTTGGTGACCTTGCTTAAACTGAATGTTTGCTTTGTTGTTGTTCAGTTGCTAAGTTGTGCGACCCCATGGACTGCAGCACACCAGTCTTCCCTGTCCTTCACTATTTCCGGGAGTTTGCTCAAACTCATGTCATTGAGCTGATGGTGGCAACCAACCATCTCATCCTCTGTTGCCCCCTTCTCCTCCTGCCTTCAATCTTTCCCAGCATCAGGGTTTACTTAGAGGGAAGCATACAGGCCTCAGAGGAATTCAGCCTCAGCTCTACTGGCTGCAGACACCATGTGCTTGGCCCAAGTATTAAATTTCTAAGACCCAGCTTCTCCATCCTTAGAATAGGAATGATTTTACTTTAGGCAAAGTTAATGGAGAGAATCTGAAGGGATATGATGGGTATGAAAATTTTCTAATTGTCAGTGCTCCTGTAAACATGTGAGGAATAAGACATTTTGCAGCTGGAGTCTTGACAAATCTTAATTTTTCCTTATGAAAAGAGCTTAGAAGTAACTGCATTAGCCAATTTAGAACAAACATCAACATGATAATTTCCTTACAGAACATGCCTCAGTCAAGCATGGCCATTATTGATCTATTAATGTATATAATTCCCTGCTATTTAGAATCTCATGATCACTGAATGGCATCTCCTGTTCAGGTCTTAATGCTGTGCTGTGGGTCTGTTTAATGAAGCCTCCCATCCTTCACTGAATCCACACCTACTGTTATTTTTAGAATCTCCTTTCCTTGCTGTGCATACATCATTCCATTATTTCTGAAAATGATTGGAAACAAAAGCAACAGAGGCAACTGTACCTGGAGGTGACTGGGAGGAAGTCCTCCCTCCTAAATTCTCTGAAATGGGCTCTTTCTCAGGTCCTTGAGCTAGTTTCTCCTCTTTAGTGATGGAAGGGGACAACCTTTATCTGATTTTCATTCTTTGAATTCCTATGACCCTGTTATTCTTGGGCTTCCATTTAATGGGAAATCTTTTGCTCTGTGAACCCTGCAGTGACTTTCAAGAGAATCACTAGTTTGGTCATTTACATGTGAGTTATAGTTGCATTTGTTTTGGTGACTGTAATGTTAGTACAGTGCATTGAATTATTTAAAATTCTTTCTTCCATTTCCAGGACAATGTATTCTGGTATTTGATAAATCTTTATAGGATACATTTTTATATACAAGATTTAAAATACACTCATCTCTTTCAAAGTCTAATTTCCTAACGCAACACCAGTATGAAAAGCCAAAATATCAGGAAGTTTTTTGGATCAAATAAGTTACATCAGTAATTCTCACTCCTGGCTGTATGCTGTAACTACCTCTGGGGTTTTCTCTTAAAAAAAATTATCACTATGTGGGACACAGCCAAGATGTGTCCAGAGTGGGGCATTGGGAGAAAGAAAAGTGAGACCAAACAGCTGCCAATTTTTATCTTTATCAGTGGGCCCAAATCCAGTCAGAAGAGACAAAAAAGTGCTTCTAACTGGGGAGGAGCCAAGATGGTGGAGGAATAGGACAGGGAGACCACTTTCTCCCCTACAAATTTATCAAAAGAACGATTCAACGGAGAGCAGACTTCACAAAACAACTTCTGATCGCTAGCTGAGGACAGCAGGTGCCCAGAAAAGCAGCCCATTGTCTTCGAAAGGAGGTAGGACAAAATATAAAAGATAAAAAGAGAGACAAAAGAGCTAGGGATGGAGACCCATCCCAGGAAGGGAGTCTTAATAGAGGAAGTTTCCAAACACCAGGAAACCCTCACACTGGCGGGTCTGGGGGAAGTTTTCGAATCTCGGAGGGCAACCTAACTGGGAGGAAAAATAGCTAAAACCCACAGATTATGTGCCTAAAAGCAACTCCCAGCAGAAAAGTACCCCAGACGCCCGCATCCACCACCAGCAAGTGGGGGCAGAACAGAGAGGAGCGGGCGGCATTGCTTAGGGTAAGGACTGGGCCTGAGTGCCCTGAGGGCAATTGGAGGGAGCTTTTGTGAGATTCCAACTTAAACTGTGGGACAGCAAAAGAGAGAGAGAAAATTAACCGGCCTGAACACACTGCCGGCCGTTCGCAGAACAAAGGGACTGAGCAAGTCCAGAGGAGCTAGCCAGCTGCGGACTTGCCCATCCCCACCGGAGGCAGGAGGCAGGGGGGAGGGGAAAGGGGCAAACTTGGCCCCAGAGATGGCATCCCCTACCACACTGCAAACAGGCCTCCAGTTTCTAACCAAAGACTTCCTGAGATTCTGGATGGTCGACATCCGCCAGGAGGGTCGCAGCTAAACACAGGGCGCACGCACCTGACCAGCGCAAGCGGAAAATGAGGCTGGGGCCGTGGAGGGGAGAAGGCGCCCTGCATGTGGGGAGACTGCACCCGTCAAGCTCCTGGCTGCCTGAGCTGTTCGGGCTGGGGAAGGCACAAAACGCAGGTGCAACCGAGTCTGTGGTTTTGTGGAGTACCTGAAGACCAGAACCGCACACAACACAGGGCATGCTCCATATAGAGCAGCTGGGACCCTGAGCAGCTTAGCTGGGGAAAACAGCCCGCACCCCCCCCTCCTGTCTCCCCGCAGTGCAACGGAACTAGTGATCATGAACAAGAGACCACCTCCACCCACTTGTGTCAGGGCAGAAATTAGACACTGAAGAGACTGGCAAACAGAAGCCAAATAAACAAAGGGAAACACTTCAGAAGGGACCGGTGCAACAGATTAAAACCCCTGCATGTAACACCAACTACACCGGAAGGGGCCTATAAATATCAAGAAGCGTAAGCTGAAATGAGGAGCTATCTGAAACTGAACCGAACCCACACTGACCACAACAGCTCCAGAGAAATTCCTAGATATATTTTTACCTTTTTCTTTAGTTAAAAAATCTTTTTTTCTTTTCTTTTCTTTTCTTTTTTATTTTTTTCTCTTTTATTTTCTTTTAAAATTTCCTACTACTAACCCATTACTCCTTAACTTTCATTTTCATATATTTTTATGATTTTTTTTAATTAGGAAAATAATATTTTTTCTTGTTTTTTTTTCTTTCTTTTTTCTTTTCTTTTTTCTTCTTTTTTTCTCTTATTTTCTTTTAAAGCCCTCTAATACTCCTATACTACTCCTTAATTTTCATTTTCATTTCACTATAACCTTGCCAAAAAAAAAAAAATAAAAAAAATAGAAGCCCAATTTCTAAACCAAACTTCATATATATTTCTAAATTTTTTTGTGTTTTTCTTTTTAATATTGTATTTTTAAGAGTCTAACCTCAACTCTAGACTTTTAATCTTTGTTTTTCAGTATGTCATATAAATTTTGGACATTTAAGAATCCAATATTCCGTTCCCATTTTTATTCATGACTGTGTTGATTACTCTCTCCCACTTTTGATGCTCCGTTTTCTACCTCAGAACACCTCTATTTCCTCCCTTCCCCTTCTCTTCCCAATCCAATTCTGTGAATCTTTGTGGGTGTCTGGGCTACAGAGAACACTTTGGGAACAGACAACTGCGTAGATCTGTCTCTCTCCTCTTGAGTCCCCCCTTTTCTCCTCCTGCTCATCTCTATCTCCCTCCTCCCTCTCCTCTTTTTCATGTAACTCTGTGAAACTCTCTGGGTGTCCCTCACGGTGGAGAATCTTTTCACCATGAACCTAGAAGTTTTATTATCACTGCTGTATAGTTGGAGAAGTCTTGAGACTACTGGAAGATTAAAACTGAAATCCAGAGGCAGGAGACTTAAGCCCAAAAACTGAGAACACCAGAAAACTCCTGACTACACAGAACACTAAGTAGTAAGAGACCATCCAACAGCCTCCATACCTACACTGAAACCAATCACGACCTAAGAGCCTGTAAGTTTCAGAGCAAGACATACAATGCAAATTCTCCAGCAACGAGGGAACATAGCCCTGAGCGTCAACATACAGGCTGCCCAAAGTCACACCTAACACATAGACCCATCTCAAAACTCATTACTGGACACTCCATTGCACTCCAGAGAGAAGAAATCCAGTTCCACGCATCAGAACACCGACGCAAGCTTCCCTAACCAGGAAACCTTGACAAGCCAATCGTCCAACCCCACCCACTAGGTGAACCTGCAACAATAAAAAGGAAACACAGACTTCCAGAATACAGAAAGCCCACTCCAGATACAGCAATCTAAACAAGATGAAAAGGCAGAGAAATACCCAACAGGTAAAGGAACATGAAAAATGCCCACCAAGTCAAACAAAAGAGCAAGAGATAGGGAATCTACCTGAAAAAGAATTTAGAATAATGATAATAAAAATGATCCAAAATCTTGAAAACAAAATGTAGTTACACATAAATAACCTGGAGACAAAGATGGAGAAGATGCAAGAAATGTTTAATAAAGACCTAGAAGGAAAAAAAGAGTCAATTAAAAATGAATAATGCAATAAATGAGATCCAAAGCACTCTGGAGGGAACCAAGAGTAGAATAACGGAGACAGAAGATAGGATAAGGGAGGTAGAAGATAAAATGGTGGAAATAAATGAAGCAGAAAGGAAATAAGAAAAAAGAATCAAAAGAAATGAGGACAACTTCAGGGATCCGTGGGACAATGTGAAATGCCCCAACATTCGAATCATAGGAGTCCCAGAAGAAGAAGACAAAAAGAAAGGCCATGAGAAAATACTTGAGGAGATAATAGCGGAAAACTTCCCTAAAACGGGGAAGGAAATAGCCACCAAAGTCCGAGAAACTCAGAGAGTCCCAAACAAGATAAACCCAAGGCAAAACACCCCAAGACACATATTTATAAAATTAACAAAGATCAAACACAAAGAACAAATATTAAAAGCAGCAAGGGAGAAACAACAAATAACACACAAAGGGATTCCCATAAGGATAACAGCTGATCTATCCGTAGAAACCCTCCAGGCCAGAAGGGAATAGCAGGACATACTTAAAGTAATGAAAGAGAATAACCTACAACCTAAATTACTGTACCCAGCAAGGATCTCATTCAGATATGAAGAATTCAAAAGCTTTACAGACAAGCAAAAGCTGAGAGCAATCAGCACCACCAAACCAGCTCTTTAACAAATGCTAAAGGATCTTCTCTAGACAGGAAACACAGAAAGGTTGTATAAATGTGAACCGAAAACAACAAAGTAAATGGCAACGGGACCATTCTTATCAATAATCACCTTAAATGTAAATGGGTTGAATGCCCCAACCAAAAGACAAAGACTAGCTGAATGGATAGAAAAACAAGACCCCTATATATGCTCTTTACAAGAGACCCATCTCAAAAAAAGAGACACATGCAGACTAAAAGTGAAGGGCTGGAAAAAAATATTTCACACAAACGGAGACCAAAATAAAGCAGGAGTCGCAATACTCATATCAGAGGAAATAGACTTTCAAATAAAGGCTGTGAAAAGAGACAAAGAAGGACACTAGATAATGATCAAAGCATCAATCCAAGAAGAAGATGCAACAATTATAAATATATATGTACCGAACATAGGATCACCACAATATGTAAGGCAAATGCTAACGAGTATGAAAGAGGAAATTAAAAGGAACACAATAATAGTGGGAGACTTGAATACCCCACTCACAACTATGGATAGATCAACTAAACAAAAAATTAACAAGGAAACACAAACTTTAAATGACACAATGAACCAGCTAGACCTAATTGATATCTACAGGACATTTCACCCCAAAACAATCAACTTCACCTTTTTCTCAAGTGCACACGGAACCGTCTCCAGAATAGATCACATCCTGGGCCATAAATCTAGTCTTGGTAAATTCAAAAAAACTGAAATCATTCTAGTCATCTTTTCTGACCATAATGCAGTAAGATTAGATCTCAATTACAGGAAAAAAATTGTTAAAAATTCAAACATATGGAGGCTAAATAACATGCTTCTGAGTAACCAACAAATCATAGAAGAAATCAAAAAGAAAAACAAAATATGCATAGAAATGAATGAAAGTGAAAACAAAACAACCCAAAACCTATGGGACACTGTAAAAGCAGTGCTCAGGAGAAGGTTCATAGCATTACAGGCTTACCTCAGGAAACAAGAAAAAAGTCAAATAAATAACCTAACTCTACACCTAAAGCAACTAGAGAAGGAAGAAATGAAGAACCCCAGGGTTAGTAAAAGACAAGAAATCTTAAAAATTAGGATACAAATAAATGCAAAAGAAACTAAAGTGACCATAGCAAAAATCAACAAAGCTAAAAGCTGGTTTTTTGAAAAAATAAACAAAATTGACAAACCATTAGCAAGACTCATTAAGAAACAAAGGGAGAAGAACCAAATTAACAAAACTAGAAATGAAAATGGAGAGATCACAACAGATAACACTGAAATACAAAGGATCATAAGAGACTATTACCAGCAGCTCTATGCCAATAAAATGGACAACTTGGAAGAAATGGACAAATTCTTAGAAACGTATAACTTTCCAAACCTGAACCAGAAAGAAATAGAAGATCTTAACAAACCCATCACAAGAAAGGAAATTGAAACTGTAATCAGAAATCTTCCAGCAAACAGAATCCCAGGACCAGATGACTTCACAGCTGAATTCTACCAAAAATTTAGAGAAGAGCTAACACCTATCTTACTCAAACTCTTCCAGAAAATTGCAGAAGGTAAACTTCCAAACTCATTCTATGAGGCCACCATCATCCTAATTCCAAAACCAGACAAAGATGCCACAAAAAAAGAAAACTACAGGCCAATATCACTGATGAACATAGATGCAAAAATCCTTAACAAAATTCTAGCAAACAGAATCCAACAACATATTAAAAAAAATCATACACCATGACCAAGTGGGCTTTATCCCAGGAATGCAAGGATTCTTTAATATCCGCAAGTCAATCAATGTAATACACCACATTAACAAATTGAAAGATAAAAGCCATATGATTATCTCAATAGATACAGAAAAAGCCTTTGACAAAATTCAACACCCATTTATGATTAAAACTCTCCAGAAAGCAGGAATAGAAGGAACATACCTCAACATGATAAAAGCTATATATGACAAACACATGGCAAGCATTACCCTCAATGGTGAAAAATTGAAAGCATTTCCCTTAAAATCAGGAACAAGACAAGGGTGCCCACTCTCACCACTACTATTCAGCATAGTTTTGGAAGTTTTGGCCACAGCAATCAGAGTAGAAAAAGAAGTAAAAAGAATCCAGATAGCAAAAGAAGAAATGAAACTCTCGCTGTTTTCAGATGACATGATCCTCTACATAGAAAGCCCTAAAGACTCTAACAACTATACCAGAAAATTACTAGAGGTAATCAACGAATATAGTAAAGTTGCAGGATATAAAATTAACACACAGAAATCCCTTGCATTCCTATACACTAACAGTGAGAACACAGAAAGAGAAATTAAAGAAAATACCATTCACCATTGGAACAAAAAGAATAAAATACTTAGGAGTATATCTACCTACAGAAACAAAAGACCTATACATAGAAAACTGGAAAACACTGATCAAAGAAATCAAAGAGGACACAAACAGATGGAGAAACATACCGTGTTCATGGATTGGAAGAATGAATATTCTGAAAATGGATATTCTACCCAACACAATCTATAGATTCAATGCAATCGCTATTAAGCTACCAACAGTATTTTTCACAGAACTAGAACAAATAATTTCTCAATTTGTATGGAAATACAAAAAATCTCGAATAGCCAAAGTAATCTTGAGAAAGAAGAATGGAACTGGAGGAATCAACCTGCCTGACTTCAGACTGTACTACAAAGCCACAGTCATCAAGAGAGTATGGTACTGGCAAAACGACAGAAATATAGATCAATGGAACAAAATAGAAAGCTCAGAGATAACTCCAGGAACCTATGGACACCTTATCTTCGACAAAGGAGGCAAGGATATACAATGGAAAAAAGACAACCTTTTTAACAGGTGGTGCTGGTAATACTGGTCAAGCACTTGTAAAAGAATGAAACTAGAACACTTTCTAACACCATACACAAAAATAAACTCAAAATGGATTAAAGATCTAAGTATGACCAGAAACTATAAAACTCCTAGAGGAGAACATAGGCAAAACACTCTTCGACATGAATCACTGCAGGATCCTCTTTGAGCCACCTCCCAGAATACTGGAAATAAAAGCAAAAATAAACAAATGGACCTAATGAAACTTAAAAGCTTTTGCACAACAAAGGAAACTGTAAGCAAGGTGAAAAGACAGCCCTCAGATTTGGAGAAAATAATAGCAAACGAAGCAACAGACAAAGGATTAATCTCAAAAATATACAAGCAACTCCTGCAGCTCAACTCCAGAAAAATAAATGACCCAATCAAAAAATGGGCCAAAGAACTCAACAGACATTTCTGCAAAGAAGACATATAGATGACTAACAAACACATGAAAAGATGCTCAACATCACTCATCATCAGAGAAATGCAAATCAAAACCACAATGAGGTACCATTACATGCCAGTCAGGATGGCTGCTATACAAAAGCCTATAAGCAATAAATGCTGGAGAGGGTGTGGAGAAAGGGGAACCCTCTTACACTGTTGGTGGGAATGCAAACTAGTACAGCCGCTATGGAGAACAGTGTGGAGATTTCTGAAATAAACTGGAAATAGAACTGCCATATTGGAAATAGAACTGCCATATGACCCAGCAATCCCACTGCTGGGCATACACACAGAGGAAACCAGATCTGAAAGAGACACGTGCACCCCAATATTCATCACAGCACTGTTTATAATAGCCAGGATGTAGAAGCAACCTAGATGCCCATCAGCAGATGAATGGATAAGGAAGCTGTGGTACATATACACCATGGAATATTACTCAGCCATTAAAAAGAATTCATTTGAATCAGCTCTAATGAGATGGATGAAACTGGAGCCCATTATACAGAGTGAATTAAGCCAGAAAGATAAAGAACATTACAGCATACTAACACATATATATGGAATTTTGAAAGATGGTAATGATAACCCTATATGCAAAACAGAAAAAGAGACACAGATGAGCAGAACAGACTTTTGGACTCTGTGGGAGAAGGCGAGGGTGGAAGGATGTTTCGAAAGAACAGCATCAAAACATATATATTATCTATTATGGTACAGATCAGCAGCCCAGTTGGATGCATGAGACAAGTGCTCGGGCCTGGTGCACTGGGAAGACCCAGAGGGATCGGGTAGAGAGTGAGGTGGGAGGGGGGATAGGGATGGGGAATACATGTAAATCCATGGCTGATTCATGTCAATGTATGACAGAACCCACTGCAATGTTGTAAAGTAATTAGCCTCCAACTAAGAAAAATAAATGAAAAAAAAAGAAAATTGCTTATAACTGATTGATCAAGCTGATTGTATGGAGGTCAAGAAGAAAGAGTTAGAACTGGACATGGAACAGCAGATGGGTTCCAAATAGGGAAAGGAGTAAATCGAGGCTATATATTTATTTAATATATATATTATTTAAATAATAAATATATATATTTATTTAACTTATTTGCAGAGTACATCATAGAAATGCTGGACTGGATGAAGCACAAGCTGAAGTCAAGATGGCCGGGAGAAATATCAATAACCTCAGATTTGTAGATGACACAACACTTATGGCAGAACGTGAAAAAGAACTAAAGAGGCTCTTGATGTAAGTGAAATAGGAGAGTAAAAATGTTGGCTTAATACTCAACATTCAGATAATTAAGATCATGACATCAGGTCCTGTCACTTCATGGCAAATAGATGGGGAAACAGTGGAAACAGTGAAAGACTTTATTTTGGGAGGGTCCAAAATCACTGCAGGTGGTGACTGCAGCCATGACCCTTGCTCTTTTATACCAACCTAGGCAGTATATTAAAAAGCAGAGACATTACTTTACCAACAAAGGTCCATCTAGTCAAAGCGATGGTTTTTCCAGTAGTCATGTATGGATGTGAGAGTTGGACTGTAAAGAAAACTGAGCACTGAAGAGTTGATGCTTTTGAACTGTGGTGTTGGAGAAGACTCTTGAGAGTCTCCTGGACACCAAGGAGATCCAACCAGTCCATCCTAAAGGAGATCAGTCCTGTGTGTTCATTGGAAGGACTGATGTAGAAGCTGAAACTCCAATACTTTGGCCACCTGATGCCAAGAACTGACTCATTTGAAAAGACCCTGTTACTGGGAAAGATTGAAGGAGGGAGGAGAAGGGGACAACAGAGGATGAGTTGGTTGGATGGTATCACACACACAATGGATATGAGTTTGAGTAAACTCCAGGAGTTGGTTATGGACAGGGAGGACTGATGTGCTGCAGTCCATAGGGAAGGGAAGAGTTGGACATGACTGAGTGACTGAACTGAACTTAGGCAATCGGTCACTTGGCAAATGAAAGAGTGCTAAGTCATTTTAGTCTTGTTGGACTCTTTGCGACCCAATGGACTGTAGCCTGCCAGGCTCCTCTCTCCATGGGATTCTCCAGGCAAGAATACTGGAGTGGGTTGCCATGCCTTCCTCCAAGGGATCTTCCTGACCCAGGGATTGAACCTGTCTCTTATGTCTCCTGCATTGGCAGGCAGGTTCTTTACCACTGAGACACCTGGGGAGCCCAAATGAAACAGTAAGAAGTAGATCAGCAGGAAGTGTTATAAAAGCTTGCACTGCTAGCTCAGGCTGACTTTACAGGAGAAGGCGTCAGTGGATCTGGCTGCAGCCCTGGTGCTCTGTCTCTCTTGTCCACTTCTCCTCTCACTCTGGAAACAGAGCTCTGGGAAAGGGAAGCTCCTCTCCCAATTCTTGGAAACATCCTACAGTTAGATGTTAAGGACATCAGAAAATCCTTAAGCAATATAAATATGTTTTACGTTCCTCCTTGGTTTGCAAAGAAGAAGGAAGTTAATCCTTACTTTTAAATAAAATATCTTTCTGGAGGCAAAGTATTAAAATAGAACATATTACAGATAACACTCCTTGTGGATTTTTAAAAATTTTATTTTATTTGTAATTGGAGGATAATTGCTTTACAAAATTATGATGGTTTTTGCCATATGTCAGCATGAATCAGCCATAGTTAAATATGTGCCCTCCCTCCTGAAACTCCCTTCCACTTCCCTTCCCTTCCCACCCCTCTAGGTTGTCACGGAGCACCTGCTTTAGGTTCCCTGCATCATACATCAAATTTCTGATTTTGATCTTTCCATTGCTTCTTTTTTTTTTTTTTTTTGTCTGTCATTGTCAGAACAGAGTAATATACCCTTGTCATGAACAAAAGCTTTACGTCATTATAAAGTGAGATCAAAAATAGTAAAGTGGATGTATGTTTATGTATAACTTATTTACTTTGCTGTACAGCAGAAACTAACAGCATTATAAGCAATTATACTTCAATAAAAATTAATTTTAAAAAAGTGATGAGGTGGCAAAATTCAGGACTGTTGCTGCTTGAAAGAAGGAAAATCCTACATTGTTTCATGGCTATTTGCTATGATTTTTGGCTGAAGATATGTGATAATGAAACTGTTTCATTTTATTTTTCATTTACAAAAACACATTTACACCCATGGAGGATTCAAGTCAATGTACGGCAAAACCAATACAATATTGTAAAGTAAAATAAATAAACAAACAAATAATTTTGAAAAGAAAGAAAGAAAGAAAAAAATGATGAGTTGCTAAAACAAAAGCCAATCTGGAGGGGGAGGTGCCTTCCCCTCCTGGAGGCTCTCTTCCCAGAGAGCTGGAGACAGAGGCTCAAGTGGCCTGTCTCTTTGAGGGCTTCCCAGCCAACACACCAGAAATATTGTGGAACCTGGAGCTGCAAAACACACCTAGGAGGACACTCAAGACAGTGGAGTATAGTTTATAATTCCAGCGGATCCAAGGGGAATCAGTTCCCAAGGACCCTGATGTTTCTGAGAGGCCCAGTTTTATACCCCCCACTACATGACTGGTTACATGTTAGCAACCTCTTTGTTGTATATGATTGAGTTTTACAACAAATAGGTGCTAGGAGAACAAACAATTAAGGTTGGTGGGGGGACAAACGTTATACATCAATGGGGGATGTCTCCATGGTTAATCTAACAGGGACAGCCTGACCTCAACTACAATCTCTGTTTGTCATCTGTAGTGGAGGGAAGTCTCCAGGAGACCTGGTTTTCACTAGCAATGGTTTCCTCACTCTTGGGCAGGGTTCAGGCCCAGTTCACATCCTGTCTTTAAGATGGATGACAGGCTTCAAGATGGAGTCTCTCCTGCTTTCCTCACACTGGCCCCAACATTAGCTTCACCTCTGCTGATTCTACATTTGATTCTTTCAGTTGTTCATTGAACAAAAAATATTTTGGTGTCCCTAACTATTCTCCTTCGTTGTATATCAGTGCTTAATTACAGGCTTTTCAGAGAGATGATATTCAGCACTCATAATTTTAGTTATTAAATGGTATTTTAAAATGACCTCTTTAAGTATTTTCACCATTTTCTCTTCAAATTAACAGGCATCTTGGGTGGAAAAGGTACAAGAAAAGGCAGTAGAAGTGAATTGAAATATAAAAGAACAACCCACTATTTAATTACCTACGCTGAAATCTATGTTTGGCTAAGATAAAAGTGAAGTGTTGATTTTATCCTTGCTGAACATCTGTTGTTAAGGGAATTTATAGATAAGATATTGTTTAAAGTTTCTAAAACTAATTTCACCTGTTATCACAAACACCAAGTGTTTCATCTGTATATTTCAATGGTGTCTTAAAATTGTTTTTGATTTTTTAACTTCATCCTGTGATCCCACTTTCATCCTGTGCTGTGCTCCCTGCAGTGTGATCTGCTCCATTATTTTCCAGAACCATTCTGATGATAAAGATCAGACTTCTCTAAATCTAATGGAAAAATTGAATGAAAACCTCAGGATTCTGAGCTCTCCATGGGTTCAGGTGAGGCAAAGGTCCTTTCTTCTTGAGGAATTATTTTTGCCCTTTTCTCCATGAGATCCAGAACTCTCCCTGTACAACAAGCTGTTAGGGGAAAGTGTGAAGAGCACAGTC
This sequence comes from Odocoileus virginianus, assembly GCF_023699985.2. NCBI lineage: Eukaryota > Metazoa > Chordata > Mammalia > Artiodactyla > Cervidae > Odocoileus > Odocoileus virginianus. The sequence continues at coordinate 25,715 of NW_027224389.1, read as the reverse complement.
CTGCTCAGAGCTTAGCATCACGGAGTGTTCATCAGGGGCTGATGGTTGAGCCCTTTAATCATAGACAAGAAGATGCATGCCCAGTATACAGAAATGCAGTTCAGTCCTGTTGACACTGTTCACTGGTTTTTCCCACCAATTTCCAGAAACTACTTTTGTGACTTCTCCAAAGGGATGCTCACAGCAGTGGAAGGACTTCCAGATTCTTCTGGAAAGTCTCCCATTATTCACAAGTCTTGTCATTCAAGCCCCACTATTGACTAAAAAATATAGTCACAACCTGAAAGTAGAGAGTTATTTTATTTGGTGGGAATGTTTAGGACTCTGAGCCCAGGAGACAGCATCTCAGTAGCTCTGAGAAAACTGCTCCAAAGAGGCAGGAGGGGGAGTCAGGCTATATACAAGTTTGCAACAAAGGGAGCAGGCAGTCCGAACACCAAAGATCAGGTATCAAGTTAAGGAATTTAGTGTTCTGTGTATTGGAAGATGCAAACCTCTGGGCTCACTGAATTCATTCCTTTCATTTGCACCTCAACTCTATTGGGCCCGATCCAGTTTCTTTGTTCACTTGGAGGAGTGGCAGTCTCCTTAAGCTTCTTCTTGCTTTCCCCCAGCTCCTCAGCAGTCACTTTGAGGGCTGGCAGCATCTGTTGGATCTCAGTTTTGAGAGCTTTCATTCACATTTGGAGGCCAGAAATCACTAATGGCTATGACACTTCTTGTTTATTGATATGACAGGAGATATTTTAATTTCACACCACTTAGTTGCTACTTAGGGCTTCCCCAGTGGCTCAGTGGTAAAGAATCCTTCTGCAATGCAGGAGATTTGAGAGATTCAGGTTCGATCCCTGGGTGAGGAAGGAGGGAATGACAACCTGCTCTAGTATTCTTGCCTGGAGAATCCCATGGACGGAGGAGCCTGGCAGGCTATAGTCCATGGGGTTGCAAAGTGTTGGACATGACTGGAGTGACTTAGAACGCGCGCGCGCACACACACACACACGTACACAATTGCTACTTAAGCACATGAGTTGGCAGAAATATCTGCATTTAGTGAGGAGAATATCTCCTTCAAGGGGGAGAGTGCTGCCAGGGGACAACTAGGATAGGAGGGAGAGTTTGATGCTTTATTTGGCATCTTAACCTACAAGGTAATTGCTTTGGGAATGACAAAATGATTGATTTTTTTTGGTGTAAGAAACATAAAATAAACATCACAGTTGTACCCTGTGCTGAGTTATGTTCTACCCTCTGCCTAAAAGACCTCACAAAAATCATTTAATTGCTCTGGTGCCCAGTTACTTTATCCATAAAATATTGGTTGTGTTTCTTGTGTTTTTAGGATACTTTCAGTCTTAAAATACTGATTTTATATTTTAGTCTATGAGCCAGTAGTAGAAACATCAAGGACCAGCTCTGTGCTCTTTATCACATTAATTAAATTCTCTTGTCACCTACAAAAGTGAGTCACCTACAAAAGTGAATCATACTATTTCATGTCATCCCATATATCATGATGATAGGGAAGAATTGAGGTAAAAAAATGAGAGAACAGATATAAAAATGCATTTATCCTATAAACATGATATATGAGTATAGGAAAAAATTATCATATTTGATCCATGGTCATAATTTTCTCCCTCAAATGCATCTGTCAACATGTGCATGTGTATGTTAGTCACTCAGTCATGCCTGACTCTATATGACTCCATGGACTGTAGCCCACCAGGTTTCTCTGTCCATGGGATTCTCCAGGCAAGAGTACTGAAGTGGATTGCCATGCCCTCCTCCAGGGGATCTTCCCGACCCAGAGATCAAACCCAGGCCGATTGTCTGCATTGTAAGCAGACTCTTTATCATCTGAGCCACAAGAGAAGCCTATACTCATATAAACATGATATATGAGTATAGGAAAGTATTATCATGTTGATCCATGGTCATAATTTTCTCCCTCAAATACATCTGTCAACATAGAAAATTATATATTTGTGAAGTGAAAGTTTCTCTCAATACAGAGACCATATTATATTAATCTTTATATCACAATTGCTCACCAGAGCTTGGCATATTAAGTAAACCTTCACTAAGTGTTTTTTACTTAAGAAACTACTGCTTTCTCTTCTAGATCTGCAATACTTTCCCTGCTCTCCTTGATTATTTTCCAGGGAGTCATAACAGAGTACTTAAAAATGCTGCTCATTCACAAAATTATTTTTTGGAGCAAACAATGAAACACCAAGCATCCCGGGACATTTATTGTCCATTTATTAAATCCTCAAGACTTTTTTGATTGCTTTCTGATCAAAAAGGAGCAGATAAAATGTTAATGATAGCTCAGTTCTTTGCTTATGCATTTCGTGATTCAGTGAATAGTTTCCAATTTACTAGGAATGTTTCAGTGGTCAAGTAAGTAATGCCAACAAGCATTTTAAGTACCTATTATGTGCATATATTGTGTACACTTAGCATTATGAAAGATACAATATTTAACTTTTAAATAAGTGGAAAAATTGGTCTTGCTTTTTGAGTACTAATAGTCTACCTAAGAAGAATCAGAATGACACCTCAGATGAAAAATAAACAATTACAAACAAGGTATAAAATACAAATATCGTAGTTTAATATGAAGATGAGCATGATCGCTGAACACTGGATGAGGGGACGGAAAAGAATGACTTAATCTAGCCGTATTTCTGCATATCAGGTGGTTGAAAATAAATTCAATATGTTTGCATGAAGGACAAGAAAAGAAATCTCAGATGGGTGAATAGTGTATGTAGAGGTGCAAATGTGTGTGATGGGAGAGTAGGTGAATGAAAGAAAGAAACAGTTTTCTGTTTTGGGAAGACCCAGAGGGATGGGGTGGAGAGGGAGGTGGGAGGGGGGACCGGGATGGGGAATACATGTAAATCCATGGCTAATTCATTTCAATGTATGACAAAAACCACTGCAATGATGTAAAGTAATTAGCTTCCAACTAATAAAAATAAATGAAAAAAATAAAAAAAGAAAGAAAGAAAGAAACCTTAATTGACTCTAAAGTAAAATGAATTGTCATGCATATGGAGTTCAAGGTTGGTATCTGAGACTCTGAATCCTACACCATTAGTTGAAAATACTGTTTTCCCCACACTAACCATTATGGCACCACCTTGTCAAAAATCATTTTATTCTGGCAGTGAAAGCGTTTATTTGTGTAACCTAAAATCTTTTCCAATAGTCTATATGAAAACCTTATACCATAACACATTATCTGTTCATCTTAGTTACTAGCTTTGTATTATAGTTCAGTTCAGTTCAGTTCAGTTCAGTTCAGTGGCTCAGTCTGTCTGACTCTTTGCGACCCCATGAATTGCAGCATGCCAGGCTTCCCTGTCCATCACCAACTCCTGGAGTCTACCCAAACCCATGCCCATTGAGTCGGTGATGTCATCTAACCATCTCATCCTCTGTCGTCCCTTTCTCCTCCTGCCCCCAATCCCTCCCAGCATCAGGGTCTTTTCCAAGGAGTCAACTCTTCGCATGAGGTGGCTCAAGTACTGAAGTTTCAGCTTCAGCATCAGTCCTTCCAATGAACGCCCAGGACTGATCTCCTTTAGGATGGACTGGTTGGATTTCCTTGCAGTCCAAGGGACTCTCAAGAGTCTTCTCCAACACCACAGTTCAAAAGCATCAGTTCTTCTGTGCTCAGCTTTCTTCACAGTCCAACTGTCACATCCATACATGACCAATGGAAAAACCATAGCCTTGACTAAATGGACCCTTGTTGACAAAGTAATGTCTCTGCTTTTTAATATGCTTTCTAGGTTGGTCATAACTTTCCTTCCAAGGAGTAACTGTCTTTTAATTTCATGGCTGCAGTCACCACCTGCAGTGATTTTGGAGCCCCCCAAAATAAAGTCAGCCACTGTTTCCACTGTTTCCCCATCTATTTGCCATGAAGTGATGGGACCACATGCCATGATCTTAGTTTTCTGAATGTTGAGCTTTAAGCCAACTTTTTCAGTCTCCTCTTTCACTTTCATCAAGAGGCTTTTTAGTTCCTCTTCACTTTCTGCCATGAGGGTGGTGTCATCTGCATATCTGAGGTTACTGATATTTCTCCTGGCAGTCTTGATTCCAGCTTGTGCTTCATCCAGCCCAGTATTTCTCATGATGTACTCTGCATATAAGTTAAATAAGCAGGGTGACAATATACAGCCTTGACGTACTCCTTTTCCTATTAAAACCTTATACCATAACACATTATCTGTTTGTCTTAGTTACTAGCTTTGTATTATAGTTAATTTTGAAATTGAGAGGTGTGAGTCCTCTAACTTAATTTTTAAGAGTATTTTGGCTAGTCTCATTGCTCTGAATTTTCAGATTAATTATAGGGTAAACTCATCAATTTTTGCCAGGAAGACAGTAGTGATTTTCGCAGGGATCACAGGAAATCTGTAGATCAGTTTGTGGAGTAATGTCATTTAAAAAAATAAGATGAAATTCACATATCATACAATTATCTATTTTAAAGTGTACAGTTTATAGTATTTAGTGCATTCACACTATTGCATGATTACTTGATCTCTCTAATTTCAAAATTTTTCCATCACTCTGCAGAAATATACCCTCCCATTAAATGATCACTAACACATCATGTGTTAACCTGTTATCTGCTTTATATCTCTATAAATTTGCCTATTATGTATATATCATATGAAAGGTTTCATAGCATTGCCCCATTTGTTTCTAGATCCTTGATCTAGTATAGGGTTTAGGAGGTTCATCTAATTTGCATGCACACGTGCTTTGTTATTTTCTTTTATGGTTGAATAATATTCCATGTTTTCACTTATTGTAAATTTTATACATTCATCTGTTGGTAGACATCTGTGTTGTTTCTATCTTTGAATCTTATGAATAGTGTCACTGTAAAGACTTGTGTACAAGTTTTTTGTTGAACATTTTTTTCATTTTTGTGGGGTATATTTCTATGAGTAGAATTGATGGGGAATGTGGTAATTTTATGTCTTAATTTTGAGGAACTGCCAAACTTTTCCACAGTGACTACAGTAGTCATGTTCCCATGAGAAATGTACACAGGTTCTATTTACCCACATAGTTGCCAATGTGTATTTTCTAATTTTTGTAATTATTAAAGCTAGCCTAGTTAATATGAAGTGGTATCTCGTCATGGCTTTGATTTCCATTTCCTTAATGACCAATAATGTCGAACATATTTTTATGTGATTTCAGTATAGTATGTCCATCATTTTTATATTTTCTTTGGAGAAATGTCATTTGAGTCCCTTTGCACTTTTTAAATTGGGGAGCTTGCTTTTGTTGTTGAATGTAAAAGTTGTTTATATAGTTTGGGCATTAAACCCATATATATTATATATATATATAATACATGAAATGAAAATATTCTTTTCCCATCCTTTAAGTTTTTGTTTTACATCTTTGATTGTGTCACTTGATGTGTGTGTGTGTGCACATGAACACATGCACACACTTAGTCATTCAGTTGTGTTCAATTCTTTACAACCCCATGGACTGTAGCCTGCCAGCCTTCTCTACCCATGGAATTTTCCAGGCAAGGATACTGGAGCAGGTTGCCATTTCTCCTCCAGGGGTTCTTCCTGACCCAGGGATCAAATCCGTGTCTCCTGCATTGGCAGGCATATTCTTTACCACTAAGCCACTTGGAAAGCCCCCCCCCCACACACACACACCCCTCATGGTAAATGCACATAAAAAAAATCTCTGTATATAGAACTCATGGTAACCACACCAAAATTCTACAATAGGTACAAACACACAAAAAAAGTGAAAGGAATACAAATATAATGCTGAAGCTAGTCATCAAATCACATGGACAGAGAAGAAATAAAGAATGGAACAATTTATTTTTGCATTGGTCTTCTACTCTGGAGTTGTGTTGAATTCATTTGTTATCTCTAGCTTTTCTTTTGTGTGTGTGGGTTCTATATGTATACTGAATTATTTGCAAATAGTTATAGTATTACTTCTTCCTATTCAAACTGAATGTCTTTTATCTGTTTTTCTTGCCTAATTGGTCTGGAAGTGAAGTGAACGTCGCTCAGTCATATCCGAATCTGTGACGCCATGGACTGAATGTCCATGAAATTCTGCAGGCCAGAATACTAGAGTGGGGAGCTGTTCGCTTCTCTGGGGGATCTTCCCAACTCAAGGATTGAACCCAGGTCTTCCTTATTGCAGACAGATTTTTTACCAGCTGAGCCACCAGGGAAGCTCAAGAATACTGGAGTGGGTAGCCTATCCCTCCTCCAGTGGATCTTCCCGACCCAGGAATTGAACTGGGGTCTCTGGCATGGCAGGCAAATTCTTTACCAGGTGAGCTACTAGGGAATCCCAATTGGTCTGGAGAGTTCTTCTATTTCAACTAAATAATCTTTTACCTGTCAATTAAACTTCAGTAAAGCTTGGAATATGCAGAGTATATGCAGAGTACATCATGCGAAATGCCGGGCTGGGAGGCCTGGCATGCTGTGATTCATGGGGTCGCAAAGAGTCGGACAGGACTAAGCAGATGAACTGAACTGAACTGAACTGATTCATAAAATAGTTAATGATGACATATTTTAAAAAATCAAAATGGAGTAACTGTGGGTAGTCATTGTGGATGTGATTTCAGACACGTTCCTGCATCACTGACTACTTCAATTCTGAATTGTGTCAAACTCAAGTACTCCATCAGCCATTTTCAAAATGATATAGACTAGTGGCTGTTAACTGCAAGTTTGTAGTTTCAAAATTGCCTGCTTCACAACTATTTAATCACTTCAGACACAACAAACCTTTGCTTAACAAGCATCTTTACATCTTTCCATCTCCAATCCTAATTCTTTTTTTCCCCCTTGGCTTAAGGCAACACTAATTTATTATCCTACAACTCTAGAGGTCACAAGTCTGAAAATTAAGGTGTTGACAGGGCTGCATTCCTCCTGGAGGCTCTCGGGAGAATCCAATTCCTTGTCTTTTCCAGTCTCTAGAGGCCACCTGCATTCCTTAGCTCACACCACATCTTGCATCGCCAAGGTCAGCAGCACAGCATCTTCGTGGCTCTTTGATCCCCTTGACCACCTCCTTCATGGACTCTTACAATTCCACTGGGCATACCAGGTAATCCAGGATGATTTTCTATTCTCAAGATCATTACTTTTTAATATTTTTAATTTTTTGTACTATGGAAAAGTTACTTTCCATTAGCAGTTATTACAAAATATCCAATCCTAATTTTGGACACAATTTGTAACTTTTACTCTTATAAACTTCCTCATTTTGTAGTGTGGAAGAACACGGCTTAAGTACTTCCTGAATATGTGCCTTGAGAAGCAGTCCTAACAAATCCCAAATAAACACCTCTTGATTTCAACCTGATCTCCATTCTGGAAATTCATGGTTAACAATAACATAATTCAAGCATCCTGAATACCAAAGTCATATAAAATAGTTGTCTAAGTAAATCAACATGACTTTTACCTGGAAATCCCAGGACTACCCCAACAAAACAAACACTGGAAGGTAGAGATGGTAAATTTGTATTTTTCAAATGGGTGAAAGGGAGATTCTGGGTAGAGGACAACTGTCCAGTGTCACAAGGCTCATAATAAATAAAACTAGGATTTAAACTGAAATTTTCTGCTGCTCATTGTGATGCTCTCTCATATACACCACAGCTGTCTCAGGGACAATTTTGGGAAAAAAAACAAACACCCTAAAATGCTACTCTGAATATGCACCATGTTGGCAGTTCACAAAACAACAAGCATCACGGTAAATACATCTCTCTGGAATTCAAGGTGAAAAGGGTCATAGATTCTCAAGTGGAGAAATGTTAAAAAGGTATTCTCCCCTCCTCATCAACAAAATGATAAAATTTGTTGAGGCAATAGAAGGAAGAGCCAATCTCAAGAATTTATGTAGAAGGCCTGAGAAACTGTGGTTTAAGCCTCCCAATTGCCTCCAAACCCAAATGCTTTGTTGCCCTTTGGAGACTGACTTTGTCAGAAATAATGAAATAAAGGGAGCTTCTCTTGTGGCTCATCAGCAAAGAATCATCCTACAATGCAGGAAATGCAGCAGGAGCTGCAGGGTTGAGCTCTGGGTTGGGAAATCCCCCCTGGAAAGGAAATAACAACCCACTCTGGGATTTCTTGCCTGGAAAATGCCATGGACAGAAAAACCATAGCCCTGACTAGACAGACCTTTGATGACAAAGTAATCTCTCTGCTTTTTAATATGCTGTCTAGGTTGGTCATAACTTTCCTTCCAAGGAGTAAGTGTCTTTTAATTTCATGGCTGCAATCATCATCTGCAGTGATTTTAGAGCCCCCCAAAATAAAGTCAGCCACTGTTTCCACTGTTTCCCCATCTATTTGCCATGAAGTGATGGGACCAGATGACATGATCGTAGTTTTCTGAATGTTGAGTGTTGGGGCAGTGTTCTGTCTCATCACAACAAAAATTTGAAGTGATGGACCAGTTTTTCAGCCCTTGGACAGACCATGTGATAGCTCTCAGACAGATCAGTGTTACAGCTCTGTGTTACAGCTCAGTTTTATTTAGAAAATAAAGGAAAATACATCCTTGAGGCATGAGGGCATGCTGACCCAAAAGAGGAAGAGAGAGAGTGAGAGAGACCCCCGGCCCTTTGGCTCCTCTTTTTATATGTTTTTTCTCCTCCCCTGGGCCTGCCCTATGTAAACTGGGCTAGCCAGGAGTGCTGTTTGTTCTACCTGAGGTCCTCACTCCAGTCCTTGGACCTTCCTTTGTTCTATTTTCACTGGCTTTTCCCTTTCTTGTCTTTTAGCCACCACCATTCTGGACTCCTTTTTCCTATTCTAACTACCTAACAAAATGATACTCCTAATAGGCAGTTGGACTTTTTCTTCTAGAATTATATCGAAGATATTTACATCCATCCTCATAAGGAATACTAACTAACCTGTAGTTTTCTTTTCTGGGTAGCATCTTTGCCAGACTTGGGAATCACAGAATTTCTGGCCTTAAAAAAAAAAAAAAAAATGAATTTTGAAGTGTTCCCTCCTCTCACATTCTGAAAGACTTTGAAAACGTTTAACATTAATTATTCTACATTTAAGTATTTAAAACTCACCAATGAAACTAGGTGGTCCTGGGCTTTTCTTTGTCGGGAGGCTATTGATTACTGATTCAATCTCTTTAGTCATTGCTTGTCTTTTCTAACTTTCTTCAGTGGCATATAATTGGTCATAATAATCTCTTATGATGCTTTTATTCTGTGGTAATGTACAGTTTTCTCTTTATGATTTTATCTACTTGAGTCTTATTTTTTCTTAGTCTAGGTAAAGATACATCCATTTTTTTCCTTGTCTAATATAAGCATTGCATGCTATCTATTTCCCTCTTTGCCTCTTCTTAGCAACAGTTGACATTTGCAGCTACACAGATGTACCTAGAAGTGATCATGCTAAGCGAAGTAAGTCAGAAAGAGAAAGACAAATACTGCATGATATCACTTATATGTGGAATTTAAAATATGACACAAATGAACTTATTTACAAACAGAAACAGATTCACAGACATAGAAAACAGACTTGTGGTTGCCAAGGGGAAGAAAGGTAGGAGAGGGATGGATTGGGAGTTTGAGACTAGCAGATGCAAACTATTGAACATAGGATAGTTAAACAACAAGGTCTTAACTGTATAGCACAGGGGACTATATGCAATATCCTATGATAAATCATAATAGAAAAGAATATGAAAAAGAACATTTACATATTCATAACTGAATCATTTTGTTTTACAGCAGAAAGTAACACAATGCTGCAAATTCAACTATGTGGTTGTGGTGGTATAGTCTCTAAGTCATGTCCAACCCTTTGCAACCCTGTGGACTGCAGTCTACCAGGCTCCTCTGTCCATCAGATTTTCCAGGCAAGAATACTGGAGTGGTTGCTCTTTCTTCTTCCAAGGGATCTTCCCAATCCGGGGATTGAACCCATGTCTCCTGCACTGCAGGTGGTTTCTTTACTGCTGAACCATCAGGGAAGTCATTTCTATCCATTTACTTTCAGCCTATAAGTGTCCTCAAATCTAAGATTTTATTTCTTCTTTCAGAATTCTGAGGATATGTTCTATTTTCTCTCCTGTCAGTTTCTGCTCTGAAAGTTACTGACAGCTTTATGGGGTCCCTTGTATATGAAAAGCTGCTATCTATGGTTGCTCTCATTCTCATGGTCATTGATTTCTGACAACTTAATTATTGTGTGTCTCAGCATGGATGTATTTGATTTTTTAAAATCTGAGGTTCTTTATACATCCAGGATTTGTATGTCCACTTCTTCCCCAGATATGGAAGATTTTCTGACATTGTTACTTTGAATAAGCTTTCTAGTCCTTTCTCTTTCTGTCTTCTCCTTCTAGACTCTTATATTGGCCCATCTCATGGTGTCCCATAAATCTCTTTAATTTTCTTTTCTTTTTCCTAGTCTTTCTTTCAATCCCCTGATTGATTGCATAATCTCCAGTGATATATATTTTAGTTCACTGATCACTTCTTCTCCTTGATCTATTCTGCTGTGAACCCTCTAATGATGTCTTAGGTTCAATTATTATATTCTTTAATTATCTGACATATTGTTCTGTTTGGTACCTTTAAATTGTCTTTTGTTGAAATTTCTGCATTAATTTACTATTCTCCTGAACCCAGTAATGATCTTTGTGGATGTTATTCTGAATTATATTTTTGTTCCATTATGCATCTTCTGCTTCTTCATTTTTCTTGACACTCTGCATTGGTGTTTGTACATTACACCAACAGTCAGTTCTCCCAATCTACAGTAACTAGTCTCATGTAGGTGAAGAACCTCAGCAACCAGCTCAGTCAAAGATTCTGAAGGTCTTAAACTTGCATGCTAGTACAGCCTGCTTTTCTGTTCTAGCTGTCACCAGCTTTCTTCAAGAGTATACTGGGTTCTGTCAATGTTCCAAGACAAGCAAGATAAAGCGAGTTCCTCATTTAAGTCCCCCCAAACGCTATTATCCTTTGGAATGCCAGATGTACTGGCTTATAATTTGGAGAAACATCATGACTATTTGCACCTTTTCTTCCATTTTGTACGTGCACTATGCACAAAAGAGGGAGAGTCTGAGAACTGACTCATCAAATTATGCCTTTTATTTTGAACATGCACAGGAGAAGGCTCTACATTGATATACACTAACCATCTTGTTATATGTTGTAGTGATTACATAACAATACTCAATATTAGGCAATTATTAGTATATGTGATGGCCAATACAAATGTCACAGAATATTGAGAATAGCAAATACATTTCTGCAGTGAAACAGCACAATGAGATGAGAGGTTAGAGAAGGAATTCTCAGGAATACTGAAGGGAAAGAAGTGAGTGATGCCCTGAAGAGAGGCAGTTGAAGCCAGATGATCTAACATTCCTCACACAGGAATGAAGCAGAGCTCATAAGAAGGTGGCACAGAAACTAACCCACTGGCAACTGGGGTGGTGTCAATGTCCTTTGGGTCAACCATAGATTTCAAGGAAGATTTTTGTAAAATTATGATCAGGAATAAAACTAGTTCCATGCAGGCCAGGCTCTCTCCAACACAAATCTGTTTCTCTGGAAACAACAAACACATAGAGTACATATACTCCTTGAACATTGTGTTTCTGGCAGTCAGAAAGAGACTATGCAGTAACCATTTGATGAATGTTTCAGTGAATGGAAGGAAGGCAGAATGGCTGAATAGACAGATGGTCAAAGGGTAGCCATACATGCTATGCACTTACATCTTGTCTTAATGAGTATCCTTCTTTCAACACACATTTACTGAGCATCAGTACTATACCACATACTTCATTAAGTATTCTCATAGCTGCAATTTGATGTTTTCAAGTTCAATCTCTTTCTAGGAACACACATATATTCATTCTATTTTCTGTTCCTAATCTGATGGTCCAATATGTTTCTTTCCACTCTCCATAGCCTCTGTTCTCTGCTCTAAGTATATTTATTCTTCATCAACCTTGAAGTTTCAAAGATTTATAACACAAAGTTTCCTTTTTCTAAGATGCACTTTACTTACAGTTTCAGAATGTAGCTCAAACTTTATTTCTGAATTTGAAAGAACTGTGTCACCTCTCCAAGCTCCAGTAATCTAATCCAACAATCATGATGTATTGAGGGGAAGGAAAGTGTGTGGGCACTGTGATTACTGCCCCTCATCATGGACAAAAAAGCATTTTTACCAATCCTAGCACAGGATGCCAGTTCCACCTGATGCCCAAAAGGTACCCTGCTCTCTGAAGTGATGAAGAAACTAAACTTGCGTTACCTGCTGAGAAAGCCATGTTGTAGTCTCTCTTCTTAAAGTTGCTGCTCTCATCCAGGAATTGGTCAGGGTCAAATAGGGAATTCTTTGTCATCATGTAGCACAGAAGTCAGTGATATTAATACATCTGTGCCCTGGAAAGAACAGATGAAGATAAATTGAACTACACAGAAGTCCTGGAGCTGGACAAATGTTGCAAACCATTTAGTCCAATTTTATGACTTATGAATGAGGAATCCTAGGCCCAAAGAAGGGCTGTGGTTTTGATCAAGACAGCGGCAGACAGAGCAAGTAATAAGCAAAAATAAATTAAAGATGAGTGGAAATGATATTGCTAAAGTAAACCTCAACAGCATTTGGAATAGTGAGTACATGGGCCCTAGGGTGTATCCATTTTGCTTATCACATTTGAACACTGGCATCCATCCCTAACAGCTCCTTCGTCACTTCAATTTCCACTCTTCTCATGTGTAGACAATGGTTTGAAATGGAAATAACTATTGGAATTTGAAGTGTTTGGAGTTATCTGTCCATAGTGTTTTTGTAGAAAGATATCTGATCTAGTTAAAAATAACACTTCTGTGATAATAATAGGTACTAGAGCAACTATTAGTGTTTATCATTTTCATACAGATTGTCTTATTTGATAGTATAGGGTAGATTTCGTTACAGAGTAGTCTCAGCTTAGAAACAGAAACAATGATAAAATTAGAAAACTCTTTTTACAACAATTCACCATATGATTATTAATTCAAGCAAGTTTCATCAATAAATGCTAAAACTGTAGAGTGAATGGTTGAGAAGTTTGATATTTACAAAGCCCTGAAGTACTACACCACAGACTTTTATTAATTAAATGTAAAAACAAATGATTCATGAGACAAGTGCTCGGGCCTGGTGCACTGGGAAGACTCAGAGGGATCGGGTGGAGAGGGAGGTGGCAGGGGGGACCAGGATGGGGAATACATGTAAATGCATGGCTAATTCATTTCAATGTATGACAAAAACTACTGTAATGATGTAAAGTAATTAGCCTCCAACTAATAAAAATAAATGGAAAAAAAAAAAAAGCAGAGACATTACTTTGCCAACAAAGGTCTGTCTAGTCAAAGCTATGGTTTTTCCAGTAGTCATGTATGGATGTGAGAGTTGGACTATGAAGAAAGTTGAATGCCAAAGAATTGATGCTTTTGAGCTGTGGTGTTGGAGAAGACTCTTAGAGTCCCTTGGACTGCAAGGAGATCCAACCAGTCCATCCTAAAGGAAATCAGTCCTGAGCATTTATTGGAAGGATTGATGCTGAAGCTGAAACTCCAATACTTTGACCAGCTGATGTGAAGAACTGAGTCATTTGAAAAGACCCTGCAGGCAGAAAGAGAAGGGGATGACAGGATGAGATGGTTGAATGGCATAACCAACTCAATGGACATGAGTCTGAGTAAACTCTAGGAGTTGGTGACAGACAGGGAGGCCTAGCATGCTGCAGTCCATGGGGTTGCAAAGAGTTGGACACGACTGAATGACTGAACTGAACTGATCTGAATACTGCTTTAGGATTGAGGCAATGATATGACACAGAATAGATAACAACAAGCAGACAGTTTTAAATAGAGTAGAAGGGATAGTTAGCATGCAAAAAAAGCATATTTTGTAAACATATCCCTAAACTAGCATTAATTTCATGATACATTTATAATCTCCAGGGCCCCAGTGCCATGTCTATTATTATACAATAAACACAATAAAGACAGATTAAACTCACTGAATGTGTGCTCTTGTTAAGTAAAAAGTCATTTCCATCAGTAACATTGGCTTCACACATGCTTTTGACTTCTCAATTCAAAATTACTCCAAAGTCATTAAGAAAAGCAGTGCTATAGTAAAATGATATTATTAGTGTTTCCATTTCTTGGATTTGATTTGGAGATACAGAGGTTACATGTACACTGCCTATCATTATCACACACAAAAATTAAATGAAACCTAAATAAACAAATAACTTTCCTTGTCATGGGTTTAGACACTCAATATTGTGAGGATGGCATTGCTAGAGTAATGTCATATAAAAGGTAGAGAGGAAGTTCTAGGAATCAGTCCCTCCACTGAAACAACTACTGGCTGTGCACAAGGGGTCTGAGCAATTATTTTTGCACCCTGGAGATTAAACTCTTGCAGCATCCAGGGGTAGGCTTAGGTAAGTGTGTCTGGTACATAAATTATACCAATGTTTTCTTAGGTCAGTCCTCCAGGCAATAGAAATAAAAACAAAAATAAGCAAATAGGACCTAATCAAATGAGTAAGCTTTTGCACAGCAAAGGAAACCATAAGGAAAACGAAAAGACAACATACAGAATGAGAGAAAAATATTGCACATGATGTGATCAACCAGTGCTTAATTTCCAAAATTATACAAAGAACTCACCCAACTCAACAACACAAAAATGAGCAATGTAATTGAAAAAAGGGCAAAAGACCTAACCAGACATTTCTCCACAGAATACATACAGATGGTCAAACCACCAATCTAAATTCTGTACCCTTCAAAATTTCCTTAAAAAGTGAAGGAGAAATGAAGGCTTTTTGAGCAAAGAAAATTGAGAGAATTTGTTGTCAGTTGAACTGCCTTGTAAAGAATGTTTTAAAAATCTTTACAGAGAAGGAAAATCGTATAGGTCAGAAACACATCGACATAAAGAAATGGTTATACAACATATTAAAAAAATCATACATCATGACCAAGTGGGCTTTATCCCAGGAAGGCAAGGATTCTTTAATATCCACAAGTCAATCAATGTAATACACCACATTAACAAATTGAAAGATAAAAACCATATGATTATCTCAATAGATGCAGAAAAAGCCTTTGACAAAATTCAACATCCATTTATGATTAAAACTCTTCAGAAAGCAGGAATAGAAGGAACATAACTCAACATAATAAAAGCTATATATGACAAACCCACAGCAAGCATCACCCTCAATGGTGAAAAATTGAAAGCATTTCCCCTGAAATCAGGAACAAGACAAGGGTGCCCACTCTCACCACTCCTATTCAACATAGTTTTGGAAGTGTTGGCCACAGCAATCAAGGCAGAAAAAGAAGCAAAAGGAATCCAGATAGGAAAAGAATAAGTGAAACTCTCTCTGTTTGCAGATGACATGATCCTCTACATAGAAAACCCTAAAGACTCTACCAGAAAATTACTAGAGCTAATCAATGAATACAGTAAAGTTGCAGGATATAAAATTAACACACAGAAATCTCTTGCATTCCTATACACTAACAATGAGAAAACAGAAAGAGAAATTAAGGAAACAATAACATTCACCATTGCAACAAAAAGAATAAAATAATTAGGAGTATATCTACCTAAAGAAACAAAAGACCTACACATAGAAAACTATAAAACACTGATGAAAGAAATCAAAGAGGACACAAACAGATGGAGAAATATACCGTGTTCGTGGATTGGAAGAATCAATATTGTCAAAATGGCTATACTACCCAAGGCAATCTATAGATTCAATGAAATCCCTACCAAATTACCACCGGTATTTTTCACAGAACTAGAACAAATAATTTCACAATTTGTATAGAAATACAAAAAACCTCGAATAGCCAAAGTAATCCTGAGAAAGAAGAATGGAACTGGAGGAATCAACCTGCCTGACTTCAGACTATACTACAAAGCCACAGTCATCAAGACAGTATGGTACTGGCACAAAGACAGAAATATAGATCAATGGAACAGAATAGAAAGCCCAGAGATAAATCCACGAACCTATGGTCACCTTATCTTCGACAAAGGAGGCAAGGATATACAATGGAAAAAAGACAACCTCTTTACCTCTTTAACAAGTGGTGCTGGGAAAACTGGTCAACCACCTGTAAAAGAATGAAACTAGAACACTTTTTAACACCATACACAAAAATAAACTCAAAATGGATTAAAGATCTAAATGTAAGACCAGAAACTATAAAACTCCTAGAGGAGAACATAGGCAAAACACTCTCCGACATAAATCACAGCAGGATCCTCTATGACCCACATCCCGGAATATTGGAAATAAAAGCAAAAATAAACAAATGGGACCTAATGAAACTTAAAAGCTTTTGCACAACAAAGGAAACTATAAGCAAGGTGAAAAGACAGCCCTCAGATTGGGAGAAAATAATAGCAAACGAAGCAACAGACAAAGGATTAATCTCAAAAATATACAAGCAACTCCTCCAGCTCAACTCCAGAAAAATAAATGACCCAATCAAAAAATGGGCCAAAGAACTCAACAGACATTTCTCCAAGGAAGACATACAGATGGCTAAGAAACACATGAAAAGATGCTCAACATCACTCATTATCAGAGAAATGCAAATCAAAACCACAATGAGGTACCATTATACGCCAGTCAGGATGGCTGCTATCCAAAAGTCTACAAGCAATAAATGCTGGAGAGGGTGTGGAGAAAAGGGAACCCTCTTACACTGTTGGTGGGAATGCAAATTAGTACAGCCACTATGGAAAACAGTGTGGAGATTTCTTAAAAAGCTGGAAATAGAACTGCCACATGACCCAGCAATCCCACTTCTGGGCATACACACCAAATAAACCAGATCTGAAAGAGACACATGCACCCCAATGTTCATCGCAGCACTGTTTACAATAGCCAGGACATGGAAGCAACCCAGATGCCCATCAGCAGACGAATGGATGAGGAAGCTGTGGTACATATACACCATGGAATATTACTCAGCCATTAAAAAGAATTCATTTGAATCAGTTCTAATGAGATGGATGAAACTGGAGCCCATTATACAGAGCGAAGTAAGCCAGAAAGATACAGACCATTACAGTATACTAACACATATATATGGAATTTAGAAAGATGGTAACGATAACCCTATATGCAAAACAGAAAAAGAGACTCAGATGTATAGAACAGACTTGTGGACTCTGGGAGAAGGCGAGGGTGGGATGTTTCAAGAGAACAGCATTGAAACATGTATATTATCTAGGGTGAAACAGATCACCAGCCCAGGTTGGGTGCATGAGACAAGTGCTCGGGCCTGGTGCACTGGGAACACCCAGAGGGATGGGGTGGAGAGGGAGGTGGGAGGGGCGACTGGGATGGGGAATACATGTAAATCCATGGCTAATTCATTTCAATGTATGACAAAAACTACTGTAATGATGTAAAGTAATTAGCCTCCAACTAATAAAAATAAATGAAAAAAAAAGAAAGAAATGGTTATAAAGAAGGAATGAGTGACATTAAAATAAAAAGTTTTACTTTATTTACTTTATTGCTCTAACATAAAAATTTAAAGAAAGTGATAACAGTGCATTTGATTATGTAATGGTTATGAATATACATATGCCTATATATAAGCGTAATGAACCACAACAATGATACAAAGAATGGAAAGGAAGAAGTATAATTATTTTTTATTATAGGAGACATTAACTGTAAAGTGTAATAGTTTTATTTACAAGTGTATCAGAGTATTACAATATGTGAGGCAAAACTGACAGAGCTTTAAGAAATAGAAACAAAATGAATAAAATACTTAAAATAAATTTAACCAAGGAGGTGAATGATCTGTACACTAGAAACTACAAAACATTGATGAAAATAATGAAGAGGACCAATTAATGAAAGATACCCCATGTATATGAATAAGAAGAATTAATATTGTTAAAATGGCTATATTATCAAACGCAATCTACAGATTCAATGAAACCTGTATGAAAATAGAGCTTTTCACAGAAATAAAAAAAAATTAAAATTCATATGTAAGGATTTCCCTGGTGGTCCAATAGTTAAGAAGCTTCCTTTCAATGCAGTGGACATGGATTCAGTCTCTGGTCCAGGAAGATCCCACATGCTGTGGGGACAACTAAGCCCATGTGCCACAACTACTGAGCCAATGCACCGTAGAGCCTATGCTCTGCAACAAAAGAAGTCACCACAGTGAGAAGTCCATGCACCACAACTAGAGAATAGCTCCCACTTGCTGCAACTAGAGAAAGCCTGTGCAGGAATGAAGACTCAGTGCAGTCAAAAGTCAATATTCATATGCAACAACAAAAGACCCTGCATAGTCACTGCAATACTAAAAAGGAACAAGTGTGGAGGAATCGCATTTTCTAATTTCAAACTAGATTACAAAGCTATAATAATCAAACAGTTTAAAAACAGATACACAGACAAATGTAAAAGAATTAAGAACCCAGAAATGGACAAATTTATGATCAACTGATCTCAAGGCACATAATACAGAAAGCACAATCTGTCAAAAATAGAGTGCTGGGCAAACTAGATTACCACCTGCAAAAGAAAAGAATTTCGATCATTATCTTACAACATACAAACATCACCTCAAAATGGACTGAAGACATAAACCTAAGACCTAAAGCCATGAAACACCTATAAGAAAGCATAAAAGGAAATCTTCTTTATATTGATCTGGGCAATGACTTGTTCAATATGATACCAACGTACAGGAAAATCAAGCAAAAATATAATACTTTTTTCTGCTAGGAATCCTAGCCACAAGTACCCAGCAATGGCAGAGTACATCTTATGGCTCAGTGTGGCAGAAAAGCAAGTTCAAAATCCCATTCAACTCCTAAGCACAGCCTCCAGCATATGTGTATCAAAATAGCATGTAGTACATATTAAATGGGCTTCCCCAGTGACTCAGTGGTAAAGAATGCACCTTCGATCCTTGGGTCTGGCAGATCCTCTGGAGGAAGGCATGGTAACCCACTCCATTATTCTTGTCTGGAGAATCCAATGGACAGAGGAGCCTGGTGGGCTACAGTCCATAGCATTGCAAAGAGCTGGACACAACCAAAGAGACTGAGAATGCATGACAACACATATTAAATACATAAAAAATTTCCAAGCTTTCAGTTCAGCTCAGTCTCTCAGTCATGTCCAATTCTTTGTGACCCCATGGATTACAGCACAACAGGCATCCCTGTCCATCACCAACTCCCGGAGCTTAATCAAATTCATATTCATCGAGTCAGTGATGCATCCTACCATCTCATCCTCTGTCTTCCCCTTCTCCTTCTGCCTTCAGTCTTTCCCAGCATCAGGATCTTTTCAAATGACTCTGTTCTTTGCATCAGGTGGCCAAAGTATTGGCGTTTCAACTTCAGCATCAGTCCTTCCAATGAAAACTCAGGACTTACATCCTTTAGGATGGACTGGATGGATCTCCTTGCAGACCAAGGGATTCTCAAGAGTCTTCTCCAACACCATAGTTCAAAAGCATCAATTTTTTGGCGCTCAGCTTTCTTCACAGTCCAACTCTCACATCCACACATGACCACTGGAAAAACCATAGCCTTGACCAGACAGACCTTTGTTGGCAAAATAATGTCTCTGCTTTTTAATATGCTATCTAGGTTGGTCATAAGTTTCCTTCCAAGGAGTAAGCATCTTTCAATTTCATGGTGCAGTCACCATCTGCAGTGATTTTGGAGCCCCCAAGAATAAAGTTTGACACTGTTTCCACTGTCTCCCCATCTATTTCCCATGAGGTAATGGGACTAGATGCCATGATCTTAGTTTTCTGAATGTTGAGCTTTAAGCCAACTTTTTCAGTCTCCTCTTTCACTTTCATCAAGAGACTTTTTAGTTCCTCTTCACTTTCTGCCATAAGGGTGGTGTCATCTGCATACCTGAGGTTATTGATATTTCTCCCGGCAATCTTGACTCCAGCTTGTGCTTCTTCCAGCCCAGCGTTTCTCATGATGTACTCTGCATACAAATTAAATAAGCAGGATGACAATATACAGCCTTGATGTTCTCCTTTTCCTATTTGGAACCAGTCTGTTCCATGTCCAGTTGCTTTTATGAATAGGTAACTCTAATGTTGGGTTTCTGTGGTGGCTCCATGGTAAAGAATCCACCTGCCAATGCAGGAGACACAGGGTTTGATCCCTGAATCAGGAAGATCCCCTGGAGAAGGAAATGGCAACCCACTTCAGTATTCTTGCCTGGGAAATCCCATGGACAGAGGAGCCTGGCAGGCTACAGTCCATGGGGTCACAAAGAGTTGGACGTGACTTAGTGACTAAACAGCCACAAGTGCAATGTTAGTACAATACATTCAAATTCTTTGAAGTCTTTCACTTTCAAGGACAAAATACCTAGCATTAGATAGAGCATTCTTTTCAAATAAAGAGAGTATGTATTACAGTGATTGTCCTCAAAGTGATACATTCACAGCTGGTCATTGATTTAAATCCAGAATTCAAGCCCTTTTTGTCATTAGATTTTTTATTTCAATAGTTCTCAATCTTGGCTGCACAATGGAAACACAGTAAACTTATAACTGGAACACCATCTACTGTGATTAAACCAGAATCTCCAGAGCGGTCACTGGACACAGAGAAAACAAGACTAAAGGACAGTTTGTTTTGATTTTTATCAGTGGGGTAAAGTCTACTCAGAATAGAGTGCAAAGTGGATATAACTGATTGGCCTGGTTATATGGGAGAGGCCAAGTTTGAATTAACAGGGACTATTATAAAAGCTTTAGGTTTCAGAATCACAGTCGTCTGAGTAAGAAGAGACGGCGTTAATGGATCTGGCTGTGGCCCTGGTGCTCTGCCTCTGCTCTCTGCTTCTCCTCTCACTCTGGAAACAGAGCTCTGGGAGAGGGAAGCTTCCGCCAGGACCCACTCCTCTCCCAATTCTTGGAAACATCCTACAGTTAGATGTTAAGGACATCAGCAAATCCTTAACTAATGTAAGTCGACTTTATGCTCCTCCAATGTCCTGAAAACAGTGAGTAAATTAAGCCAAACTAAAAAAATAATATTTATATATACATAAACTTTGATATTTCCCCCCCCTTTTTTTAAGCTCTGTCATTGTCATACAGAAACAAAATAATGTGTTTTGTGAGTAGAAGAGCATTGCCCTTTGAATGGAGCAATCAAAATAATAAGGTGTCAAAAGCTAGAGTATTGCTTCCCTTCTTTATTTCACAGCCATTTGCTGTGACTTGGGGCTGGAGGTAAATTGGTAATGAAGTGTTCAGCAATAAAAATGTTCCTTGCAGAATATGTGCACTATATAAGCTATGTATTTTGTTCAGATGGTCAATTCTATGAAAACAGAACTTTTCTGAAGAAGCACATTGGGCTTGGTATTAAGGCAATAGCTCTGTGTTCAAGATCAGCATGAGTGAGTGAAAGAAACAAGTCATCAGTCAGGGTCCAACTGGCGGTAGCAGCATTCATTTAGATTCTGCAGGAAGCTGCCGTCTGTACCCTGTGAATGCTGCAGGATGGAAGATGATGTTCTTCCATGAGATGCTGCATGTCCTGGCACTGCCTCTATGATGCTTCCTCTCTTCCTGTGTTAGTGACACCAATGGATCTCAAATAAGGCTGGGCATTAGAACCATTTGATCTTATTTTTTAAAATATAGAATTGTAGTATATTCAGCATTTTGCAATGGCCTATAATGGAACAGAATTTGAAAAAATAACATGTTTTATATTTATGTATTTTATATTATACATATGTATGTATATACATACACATGTATGTATACATATATAAAACTGAATCATATATACACATGTGATACACATTGTACAATATGTATATATACAAACATATATACATACATATATGTGTATATATATACATACATACTTATATATGTATATAAATCTGGATCAGTGTGCTGTAATCTTGAAACTAGTACTGTAGTTTTACGACAGTATTATAAGTCAACTATCCTTCAAAAAATAATTGTACTATTCATCACAGGACTGGAGAATGAGAATTCTCATGGGAAGAGCTCTACATGTAACTCTGAAGCAGTCAGCTGGGTGTTGGTTTAAAGATGGGCTTTGAGGAATCATATATCATTCAAAGATCAGAAGTTGAACAAGGAGAGATTCAAATTTCAATCCTCTCTATATAGTAACTCTGGGACACTGGCATGAAATGGAATTCCTTGACCATGGTTTCCTTATTGATAAGTGGAGCAAATAAACTTGCTGAAGTTCTTGATATGAGGATTAGTTGTCATTGTGTATCAATTACTTTGGCCATTGCCTGACATTGCAATTCATCCATTAGTGGAAGCTGTAACAACCACCATCATGTTTAGGTATTGAATTCAGGAATATTAGGCTGTATGTAGCAGAAGGAAAACATAATCATAGGATGATAACACATTCTGCATCAGGCATAATGTATTATCAAATATTGACTTCTTTTACTATTACATGCATCTCTGTTCTCAGCTCTCAAAAGTTTACGGCCCTGTGTTCACTCTGTATTTTGGCATGAAGCCCATGGTGGTCTTGCATGGGTATGAAGCAGTGAAGGAAGCTCTGACTGATCTGGGAGAGGAGTTTTCTGGAAGAGGCTGTCTCCCAGTGAATGAAAAAGTTAGAAAAGGACATGGTAGGTGTGCATGTGCGCATGTTCTACATTCAAAATGGGGATGAGGAGGATGGAAAAGAGGGATTTGAAGAGCCCTCCAGCAGAGCTGGATCCACCAGAAACTGTAAGCCAACTGTAAGCTCACTCCTCCTTGCCTCGGGCCTCTCTCCTGTTAATAGCTTCTGTTTCTCCTGGTAGGAATCATTTTCAGCAATGGCAAGAGATGGAAGGAGACCCGGCGCTTCTCCCTCATGACCCTGCGGAATTTGGGGATGGGGAAGAGGACCATTGAGGACCGCGTTCAAGAGGAAGCGCGCTGCCTTGTGGAGGAGTTGAGGAAAACCAATGGTGGGTGAGTCTATGCTCTATAACTCTGACCTTAACGAACTGCTTCTCCAGTGACACCCTTGGAAACATTTCCGGAGTGGCCGCATTTTTCCTATGGATCATGATTGCCAGCCCTTCCTTCGAAGGGGGAGGCTGTGAAGAAGAGGGAGCCAAAGGAACTTCTGTGTAGCCATGCTGATAGTTTGGTGTACACCCATGGTTGTGCACACAGTGTGGATTTAAAGATCACTCATCATACTTTCTCTGAACCTTGTTTTCACATCAGAAATAACAAAGAACATTTCTGAATCATTTCCTGAAAAAGTGAGAAAACAATATTTTTCTCATGGCGTAAATATGGATGGTCTATTCTAGAGCATTTCAGCAGGGAATAGTTGTTAACCGGACAGGGTGGGAATGACCTCCTCATAACCTTATGGAGCATGAAACTAGTATCATGTACGTTTCCATAATTGAACTATACTTATGTGTTCATCTTCACAGACTTGTCTGAGAGTACTTCCAGGGGCCAAACCTACAATTCTGGCCAATAATAATGCCATATGATTTTAATCATTTAGAGATATCTTGTTGCAGTTCTCATCAATTATGATTTTTCTAAAAATCAACACTATTTTAAAACAGCAGCACTCATTATTTTTGTTGCATAATACTCACTGTATTGATTTATATATTTTGAATAAATATTTGCTATGTCATAATTCTGCAAAATACCAAGTTGTAAAATGTTTTACTTAACTAGATTTCAACATTTCAACACCTGCTTACCCTGTCTTCTCGAAGCCAATTTTGGCTGTCTTTTCAATTTGCAAACTTTGCCCCACTCTTATTGGACTTTGTAACAAACGTATGGTAACTATTTGCCTTGCAGTCCCAGGTGTAATCACCTATAAAGTGTTTGTTGCAATGACTCTAATTTTCAGCTTATATTACAAATTCCACTTTTATTTTTTTGATATTTATTTATTTATTTGGCTGCACTGGGTCTTAGATGCAGTATTTGGGATCTAGTTCCCTGACCAGGAATTGAACCCAGGCCCCCTGCATTGGGAACCTGGAGTCTTAGCCACTGGACCACCACCCATCTCACATGCCTGATACTCTGTACTCTTTGAACTATGACTCTCTGTTACCATTACCAAAAAGAGTTCACTTCTCAGTGAGTGTTTAATCAGAGACAACTCCAAGAGTAATTGTCATACAAATTGAAGTGTTTATTTGCATCTAGTAAAGAGAATCATTCTTCAAAGCTCTGGCTTCCTGAGCAAGGAAAGCTTTGTCCTTTTATCAGGGCAGGGGATGAATATTAGCAGGAAAGTTTTGTCATTACATATAAAGGTGGTCATAATTTCATAGAAGCACAGTGTGGAAACATGCTTCTTCATACATCTTGTGTTATGTTAATGGGCCTTAATCTCTGACTGCAGAGGAGATTTTAGCATTCACATGAAGCAAAGGTAGCTTTTGGACGGTTTTTGGTTTGTGTGCTCAGTCTCCAGTCTTCAACCTGGTTTGAACTGGCTTTTGAGAAAAATCTCTTCTTGGAACCTTTTGTACCTTAAAAAAACAACACAACACCAACAAAGAAACCAACATTTGTTGATACTCTTACATGAATTCCCTAGGAACACAATGAGATTTCTAGATCTCACTCTTTGCATGAGTTACTCAAGGGCAGAGGCTTACTGGAGTCGTCTTCATTTCCTCTTCCCCCAGACTCTGGCAACTAGCATTCTGTTTTCTGTTTCCATGGGTTATATATATATAAACACACACACACACATACATATGTATACATATATATATAAGTGGAATCATGCAACATTTGTTCTTCTGTAATCAATTATTTTCACTTAGTACAGTGCGTGCACTTTTCATTCATGTTGTAGCATATGATGCAATCTTTCATTTTTATGACTGAATAATATTTCAGTGTATCTATTTATCACATTTTCTTCTTTTTAAATAGCTTTATCTTGAAGTTCTAAGCAACATTGTACATTATCTAGTACAGATTTTCCATGATTTGAAAAAAATTCAGAAAAATTCTTTATATGAATATAATTCATTCATATAACTGATACCCTGAGATTGCAGCTGATTGTTCTCTGACTTTCTCCTCTTTTTTTAAAAAAAATATTTATTTATTTTTGGCTGCATTGATCTTAGTTGTGGCATCCTGGATCTTGATTGCACCATGTGGGTTTCTCTCTAGTTGTGGCCTGCAGACTCTGTAGTTTGTAGCACGTGGGCTGCCTGGTTGAGGTTCACGGGCTTAGTTGCCTCGTGGTATGTGGAATCTTAGTTCTCCAATAGATCCCATGTCCCCTGCATTGGAAGGTAAATTCTTAACCACCAGACCACCACTGGAAAGTCTCCAGTGTTTAATTTTCTACAGAATTTTCAGATGGATGATAATCAGCATTGACAATGTGAGTAATTAAATTATATGAAAATGCCATCTTTTAAAAATTTTGAAATTATTTTTTAGTCAATTTCCTTCATTGAAGTATAGTTGATTTCCAATGTTGTGTTAATTTCTGCTGTAAAGCAAAGTGATTCAGTTATACATACTATATATA